>NC_056744.1:166182971-166285471 GCF_019279795.1 Protopterus annectens | reverse complement strand
CAATCCGGACACTGTCCATGGTATGGAATATACATCACATACATGTGAAGCAGTTCACATCACTGGCCATCCGCAATAGATATCTGGATGGGTGGATGGGGAATACAATACCCACCCCTGGGGATCACTCTAGTAACTATACTCATTAGCCACACTAGGGACTATTGTCAGGTTGCCTGATGTTAGGGTATTCCCTTGGTCTAGCCTTGTAGAGCCTTCATGACCATTCACCTAGTAGACACCTATGAGTCTATGAACCTATGGATCTCAGTACTGGCAAGTATGCGTGTGTGTGTGTGTGTGTGTGTGTGTGTGTGTGTGTGTGTGTGTGTGTGTGTGTGTGTGTGTGTGTGTGTGTGTGTGTGTGTGTGTGTGTGTGTGCGTGTGTTTGTGTGTATATGAATAGTAAGCTCAGTGTGTTTGGTTGATGAATATCCCCTGGGGGTGTAGTTATTTGCAAATGGAGGTGAGTCCAACCCACTACACTTACCATTTTCCACTCTACAACAGATGATGTCATTCAGCATATACCTATATACAACCCTCAGCCTTATAAGCTGTGAGGCATATGCAATCACTTTTATACAGACCTGGGACATCAGTGCAGATACAGCTGTACCTTGTGTGTGACATGTTTGATGTGTTACCACACTGCCATATCCCTTGGTCTTTCTGCAGAGCCACATTCTGGTGACACACAGATGCCTAGAATGCAAACAGCATACAGCATGTGAGAACACATTCACTCAGCATTATTGATAGCAATAATGCATCCTGGCTGAAACTGTAAACACACTCTGAAGTGTACCCCTTACAAATGCCAGATGACAGCACCTTACACAACATTACATAGCTACAATTTAGTAAGTTCACCCTGTGCATTAGACCCATATTTGCATGTCCCTGCATCAATGGTTTAGATAGCAGGGATCTGGCACAGGTTTCATCATATGCAAAAGGTGTTGTGTGGTTTTACCAGAGGCCAAGGCTGTGCCATTCAGTTGACATTATGAGTGTGTGTTTCGGGTGTGGGAATGACATGGCCTGTGCAAGTGTGGTGCATGTGTGTGGAGGTGACCTTTTTCTGATTGTAGTGTGTGTGTGTGTGTGTGTGTGTGTGTGTGTGTGTGTGTGTGTGTGTATATCTGCATGCATACAGTCATACCATGCGGCTGCCCTACACTGATGTTTTTTGGATAGCTGTAGGCTGTACATGGCAGGGTGTACAGTTCACCATCTCTGGCCATGGACATGGGAACTGGACCTGCCAGGGGTATCACTGGCACCACCAAGGACAAGGCCAGACACAGTACTGCTGCCTGATGGTGACTGATGTCTGCTGGATCTGCATCCCTGTTGGGACCGGCCAGGACCACATGCCCATGGCCTGCCATATCTTGGTGTGGACAGCAACCACCCTCAGTAGTGCCTTTATTACTGCCCCTATGGGAGTGTGATGTTGCATGGCCACTTGGAACCCCAGCTAATCGTGGTGCTGAACTACATCAACATGGCTGCTGCCTCCCCTCTGCCAAATGTTCAACCACAGATACTCCACGATGGAGGAGTGCCACAACCTGACCCCACTGTCTATCCGTGATCTCATTGCCCTCACCCTTGACTGCAGTAAGTTCACGCAAATGGCCATGAACACCAGGGGGATGTTCTTCCACCAGTCTGCGCACTTGTCTGGTATTACATCTGTTACATGCCTGTGCATCCATTATGACCTGAAACATGCATCTGTTTACTGCAGCAGTGGCACTTTCAACATGGGCTGGAAGGGCAGCCATCCTCCTCCGAACACCACTGCCCACCTGCCTGTGTGAGATCTCACCAGCACTCTGGCTATGGCTAGTACCTGGGTGCTCACTTGCCATAGTCACCACATTTGCATTTTTTGTGCCAGAACCCAGCTGTCCTTCAATTGTGGCCACTGGTGATGGGGAATGTGTGGACATTGTGACTGTGTTCAGGGATGTGGTTGGCAAAGGTGGTATGCCAACCAATGACACAGCTGCAGCCCCTGACAACCCCACCTGTGCCTCTCTACGGGTGTCATCATGGTCAGAGTTGTCAAACAAACTAACATCACTTACACAGCGGGAGGGACTGCGACCACCATGTCCACCTGTGAGGAAATACAACATATGTACATTACTATTGGCACTATAAGGTTTGCTGGTAAACACACTCACTCACACACACACACTCAAACACTCACACACCCTCACACTCACTCACACACTCACACACCCTCACACTCACTCACTCACACACTCACTCACATACACAGTCACACACACACACGTGAGGTGTCCCAGAGGCATTCCACAGATATCACATAAGGCAACAGATGACAGTCATGACACACACTCAGACCAAAACAGACACACTCTGGACAGGCCCTCAACATCATGCAGTGCATACTTTTCAACTTACTGTTACTACTAATTTACACCACTGGGATATATGAGTGTATTAATTGGTGGTGAGCCTTCACCTAGAGCACACTGCACCCATGTAAACATTACTGCTGTTCACCTGTATAGCACTGTGGCTAAACCTACAGAACATACCTACCAACTGTACAGAGTTTCCAGGGATATCTAGATATGTGGGTCATATTTCTTGCATGCTGCTCATACCTCCTTTGGTTTTTATGATACATTACTGGTTTGACCAGTGGATTGGCGAACCTACTTAATGTCATACTATGATTTGTAGATATCATAACCTGCAGTACATGTATGTGAAAAAAGGGTGGTTACTCAAACAACTTCCCAAGCTTACAATGGACATAGTAAGTGTACAAACCCTTTTTAACATGCCAGGATTTTGTGACAGATCACATGAGATACCTGTGATATTGCCATAACATCTCCACCATTTCATATGACATATAACTTGTGCACTCCAACTGAAGAACATACACATCAGGTAGGAGTAAGATATTGTAAAATATATCAGTACAATAGCCGGGTTGTATGGGGGTGCACACCCATAAACTAATACTTTGGTAAAGCACCTGTTGATCTCATCACAGGATTCAGTCCTCTTGGGAAGGTGTGTATCAGCATGGCACATCTTGACATGGCAATTGCACACTCTCCCTTGTAAAACACCTCCAAATCTGTCAGATTGCAAGGCCATCTCCTGTGCACAGCACTCGTCAGGTCACCACACAGATTGTGTATTGTATTCAGGTGTGGACTCAGGGTTGGCCACTGCAGACTGTTGATCGTGTTCTTGTGAAGTCATCCTTTTGTTCAGTTGGATGTAAGGTGTGGGCCATTGTTATGTGTAATGTTGGAATTCCTCCCCATACACAGCTATGTGGCAGACACCAGAAGTATTATAGCCACAAGGGACCAGTTTTTGAAACTGGTTATAATATACCCCAAATCAGCTATAGTCCCAGTTCAAGCTTGTGAACAGCAAACCCAAAGCAGGACACTGCCATCACCCTGCTTCACTGTGTGAGTAGCGTTGTTCTGCTGTTGTGCAGTGCTGTTATTTGGCCAAACTAACATGACCGAATTGTGGACAAAGAGAGTTTAACCTTGGTCTCATAACACCTTAACACATTTCCACACATGCTTTTGGAAAAGCTGATGTATTTTTGTCCAGATGTTATCCAGGACTGGATGTTGTTTGCTGTGAGGAACAGCTGCCATCTTCCAAACACACCTTATAGGCAAGACATTTGGAGACCATGGAAGATTGTTGTCACATATAGTAAACAACCAGTACTTGCCAGAGATGTCTGAAACTCCTTCAGTGTTGCTGTAGGGCTCCTGGCAACTTCCCTGGACATTTTTGGTATTGTATTCTCAACATACATGTTGGGATGTCCACTTCTTCACAATGTCACTGTTGCACCATATCTTGAACTCCTTTTGATGACTATCTGCACTGTGTTCCATGGCATATGCAATGCTGTGAGTATGTTTCTGTAGCCTTCTCCAGACTGATACTTTCCTAAAATGTAATCCCTTTGCAGCATCTTAAGCTGTATGCAAACCATGGCTTTTGCTGTAGCAGACAGCTGTGGATCTATGTTAGGATATTTTTGGTGTATGAGCTGACTGTTATTTGCAGTTAATCCAAGGGTCCATAATTGATGGCAGGTAGGTATCCAATATGATGCACGGCTCTAGTTTTATCAAACACTGCTACACCGCAGTATGAGCTTTACCTTGTGCACATGTATGCATCTAGCTTCTTGGACAATTTTCATGACACATACTTGTTCCCCTAACATATGTGTTTGTTTCACAGTTGCATTGTACAGATTATAGGTCACATGAAATGTTGGATGGATTTGGTGTTGTGTATTGTGCTCACATTGTCATATATCACAAGTACCTGGCATTCTAACAGGTGTATACACCCTTTATATGCATTGTATAACACTAATGTATACAATATGTCCCCACTCTTTACCCTTTATCCCCACATTTTGGCAATCTTTATCCAGATGTCCTGGAATGACAGGTTTGTGAGGTATGCTACAAATAGGCCCCTGTGATATCCACTGTGATATTATGCAGTGAACCCCACCACAAGTGATCATGCAGATATTGGCAAATGGCTGCAGAGTGTAACAGTTGTGTGCATGGTCACATGGTTGACCTTAACATGCCTGGGGTAGTGGTGAGCCACAACAGTAAAATCTCATACTCACGGGCTTCAGGCTGCTGTATCTCATGCAGACAAGAGGGATCTAGGTAGTAGGGAGGGAGAAGTATTGTCAGCAGATTCACAATAGGCATTGGTCCAAGATTAATGCTACATTTATACACAGGTACAGTATAAATTAAATTATGATATTACACAATTTGCTGTGCACTTGTGTGTATTACAAAACCCCACCAAGTAATCTAATTTGCACTGATATATTCATATAAAGACTCTATAGAACACAGTTGTAATGCTACCTAAGTACATTGATGTACACGTTTTCCTTACCTGGATGGTCTTTGCCTGTTTCCTGGGTGCCACCCACCTCCACGACTCATATTTCCTGTGTAGATGGTCATGTGGGGGCTAGCCCAAGGTTGGCCAGGAGCTCCTCCATTGCCTTAAGTGGGGCCTGTTTGTCTGGCCCCCCACTGGTTATGGCATGGTTCCTCACTATGGCAGCAGCCCTTTGCAGACCACACCAAAGCAGGTCAGTCACTCTGTGCCTGACCAGATTGTACATGTATCCATGGTGTTTACTCTTTGGGCTATATCATCCCATAGGGCAGAAGAGGATGTCATAGTTCTGCAGGATGACTTCAGTTATGGCTGGAGTCTCCTGTACCGAATAGGGCAGCTGACGTTCCATTACACCTGGAAGACATAAACAGGGAAACACATCACAGGACCACAGACATTGCCCAGAGTTCTTTACAGAGACAGCACATGACTAATGAGTATCAGTAGCCACTACATAGAAACACATCATATACCATACCCAGCATCACTGTATGAACATGCATTGTACTCCTGGTCCTGTTGTATCATGTTCCCCCCATTGAGGACCAGTACATTTCATAAAAAAAACATTCACATTTGTGTAGAGTGGTGACAGTGTCCTTGTTCCTTGCAGATGGGATGTCAATGCTACTCAGGCTTGGCTTGCATACAGTGTGTAATGGAGCTGGAAGCATATGTCTGGGTTCTTGAAAGATGCAGACAGAAATGTTATCAGTCCCCAAGGGGACTTGCTATTTTTACGTTTAAGTAGGCAGTTTGCACCTGATCTGTGATGATGAGGGTATAGGTGTGTGTGGTGTGCATATCCAATTATACTGATGTTGAAGCAGGGAGGTGATATTTTGCATAAACGTGTCTGCAGCAGGTTAGCTGTAGCTATGGTGTGTGTGTATGTGCTGGGATTGACCTCCATTACAGGATAGGTTGGGTTGTTGCCTCTGAGACTGCAGACATATGTGAAGATGGCCTTCTGGTTATCCTCAGTGGATGTGTCCAATTTATACTCATAGTCAGCCTTACAGTAATCCACCTGTGACCTACTATGGTCATTCAGACAAAGGATGACATGCTGGCCAGTTGTTGCCTTCTCCTACTTTTCCCTGTACAGCCAACATAGTATCCCATTAAGTACTTTCCGCATTACTGCTGTTCAGCAAAGGGGCTTACTCTACTTTGGTGGAGACAGGTTGTACAAGTAAGGTATTGCTGAAGCCATACAGCTATGTTGGTTGTCGTATAACTGTTTGTAGTAGGAATGGACATGAGGTCATAACACAGTTGGACAACTCTAAAATGTCTACACATTACTCCTGCTTATGCTAGTACCCATGTCTGTGCCAGGGGCATTGCAACAACAATTAGCTGTAGAAGTATAATTCTGTTGGATGCACAGACAGCAAGATTACACATGTGTATGACATGTACAGCTCATTTACATGATGTTTTGCATCTCATGTCACGTGTTATGAGGCTGCCAGGTACACCTACCCATACATGCATACATCTACACAGGTAATAAATGCTATACATTTCTGTTATATGTCAGTATGTCACACTGTCATAACACATTTGTTGCTCAGTAATTCCTGTCAAACTGGTAGGGCAGGTCATCTGGAAGACGCCTCACATACATGGTGGGCTAATGGCCAACATCAGTGACACTGTCTTCATATTGCTGTAACACGTGTACGTCATTTGATAGTTGGGTAGATTTTGCATTCACAGTCATACCCTGGAGGATGTGCAATGCTCCTATGGCAGGCAGAGAAGGGAAAGGCTAGGAGTGTGGTAGTGAGTGCTATGAACGTTTACCATTGCGTGCATGGCTGGTATTGGTACTGAGCTAGTTGATATGATGGACAGGTGAAAGGTGGATATATTGTGTGTGCCACAGACCAGATGGAAGGGAGTAATGGCTGTGTGTATCATACTTGGGTACAAATAGTTCTAATGTTGTGTGTATGTGAGGGGAAATGGTGTAGGTGTTAACCTAATGGAACATTATGCCAAGAGTGTGTTTAGCAGTGATAGGAGTGTTGGGTAGAGCAAGGTTTATGCGGCTGGGAATTAATAGTGTAATGATGACAGTTGTTCATGCATATAGTCCAGTAGTTGCATGTGCAAGGGATAAGAGTGACTTACTTTGAACTGGTTGGGTGAAGTGGTGATGACTGTACCCAAGGGTGAGAGAGTGATGATTGGAGCAGATTTCAATGGGCAAGTTGGTGAAGGGGACAGAGGGGATGCAGAAGTGATGGGCAGGTATGGTGTTAAGCAAACAAATTCAAAAGGTGAGATGGTGTTGGAGTTTGCAAAAGAGGTTGCACATGGTTGTGGTGAATACATATTTTTACAAGACCAAGGGTCATAGGGTGACATACAAGAGTGGAGGAAGATCCACACAGCGGGATTATCCCCTATGCACGTGGGCCTGTTTGAAGGGGATTGGAAACAGTAAACTGGTGACAGGGGAAAGTGTACTTAGGCAGCATGGAATGTTGGCCTGTGGGATGTTGTTGGCAATCAAGAAGAGGGGGAGGAATGTGAGGGCATCTCAATGGATCAAATGGTGGGTACTGATAAAGGGTGATTGTGAGGCTGAGTTCAGGGAAGAGTTGTTACAGGCAGTGTGTGGCAATGAAGAGTTAGCACATATTTGGTTAAATATATCCAAACTAATAAGGGAGATGAGTAGAACAGGGCTTGGTGTGACATCTGGTCAGAGGAAGGAGGAGAAAGAGACCTGTTGCTGTAATAATTATGTACAGGGAAGTATAAAGAGGTCATCAAAGGAGAAGTGAGATTGTCAGACAGATGACGAAAGTAGACATTCATATAAGGGGTTGAGGTACGTGGCAAAGAGAGCGGTGACAAAGGCTAAGGATGGGGTGTCTGAATGGTTGTATGTAATTCTGGACACTGAGGATGGAGAATGGGACCTGTACCAATTGGCTAGACAGAGGCACATAGCTAGGAAGGATGTGCAGCAAATAAGGGTGATAAAGGATAATGGGGGAAACATACTCACAAATGAGGAGATTGTGTACTGCAGATGGAAATAGTACTTTGATGGGCTGTTGCAGAGAGAAAGAGAGAGAGAGAGATGAGGCTGGATGATGTGGGTATGATGAATCAGGAAGTGCAACAGATTATCAAGGAGGAAGCAGTGATAGCTATGAAGAATGTTTGAGAATGGAAAGGCTGTTGGTCTTTATGACATACTTGTGGACACATGGAGGTGTTTCAGAGAAATGGCAGTAGTCTTTTCAACTGGATTGTTTACTGTAAACTTGGAAAGTGAGAGGATTCATGAGGAATGGGGAAAATGTGTTTTGGTACTGCTTATAAGAATAATGGTGGTGTGCAGATCTGTAGTAACTACAGAGGGATATCATTGATCAGTCACAGCATGAGGCAATGGTAAAGAGTGGTGGAAGAAAGGTTAAGAAGGATGGTGTGGATTACTGATCAGCAGTATGGTTTCATGCCAGAAAGATAAGTAGAGATGCAATGTTTGCTCTGAGAGTGTTGATGAAGATGTACAGAGAAGGTCAGAAGTAGCTGCATTGTGTCTTTGAGGACTTAGAGACAGCATATGACAGGATGCCTAGAGAGGAGTTGTGGTATTGTATGGAGAGGTCAGGAGTGGTGGAGGAATCTGTAAGAATTCTACAGAATATGTAAAAGGCTAGTGTGTCAGCGGTGAGTTCTGTGTTTGGAGTGACAGGTGCATTTAAGGTGGAGGTGGGAGTACATCAGGGATTAGCTCTGAGTCCTTTCTTATTTGCAGTGGTGATGGACAGGTTGACAAACATGATCAGACAGGGGTCCTTACTGACTGTGCTGTTTGCAGATGACACTGTGGTCTGTAGTGGGAGTAGGGAACAGATTGTGGACACCCTGGAGAGGTGGAGTTATGGTCTAGAGAGGGGGGAATGATGATCAGCATGACTAAGACAGAATATATGTCTGTGAATGGGAGGGAGGACTGAGGAATGGTGAGGATGCAGGGAGTAGAGTTTGCAAAGTTAGATAAGTTTAAATACTTGGGAACAGCAGTTCAGAGTAATGGGGAGTGTGGGGGAGAGGTGAAGAGCAGAGTACAGGCAGGATGTGGGTGGTAGAGAGGCATGTCAGGAGTGATTTGTGACAGACAGGTAACATTAAGAGTGACAGGGAAGGTCTACAAGAGGTTAGTAAGACCAACTATGTTATATGGGTTGTAGACAGTGGCATTGAAAAAAGGCAGGAGTCAGAGCTGGATGTAGCAGTGTTAATGACATTAAGATTTGCACTGTGTGTGACAAGGATGGACAGGATTAGAAAAATTTATATTGGTGACAGCCCAGGTTGGACGGGTTGGGGACAAAGCCCGATTGTGCCAGGATTATGTTGGTTTGGACATGTGATGAGTAGGTATGCTGAGTATATTTGTGAAAGGATAAGGCTGCCAGGTAAGAGGAAAAGAGGAAGGCCTTAGATAAGGTGTATGGATGTGGTGATAGCGGACATACAGGTGGTTGGTGTGACAGAGCAGGGTGCAGAGGACAGGAAGACATGGAGACAGATCATCTGCTGTGGCAACCCCTAACGGGAACAGCCAAAAGAAAGAGTAGGAGATGTAATGTTGTAAAGTCGGTGTTCACAGGTTGCCAATTATTTGCCAGACATAGCACAACTCTTTGAGTAAATGAGTACAAATATGAGGCACACATATGGTCAGTGTGCTTAACACTGGACAGTTGAATAGTGTGAGTTCAGTATATCACATGCAGTTCAACACACACACAGCTGCAACAGTATTTGACTATGCATATACCCTGTATAGGTCCCTCACATTTCTGAGACAAGCATGTATATCGTATTTGTATTCACAATGACTATATGGATATCTACAACATCTCAGTAGCTGCCCTAGCAGTGTCACAGTCGGTACTGTTTAACACACACCTCCAGTAGTAGTCATGTGTGAGCCATCCTTTCCTGGGGTGGCTCAGTGGCCTGAGCTGTAATCTATGTCACTGCAGACAGATGCAGATGCTATGGCCTTAGGTTATGATCATCAATATATTAGTACAGCAAGTGTTGTTGAGACATATTTGTTGAACTTTATATTTACCACTATTACATACCCCCCACTACATTCCATTACATGCTTACCTGTTCGATCTAATTTTTTTTTCAAGGTGTGGGTGGATAGATGGCTAGCTAGCTGCCTGGCTAGCTGGCTGTATTTGGATCTGGATGTGGATCCCAATGTATCTACCTGTGTCTCTCTCTCTTTCTCTTGTTCTTTCTCGCTGTCTCTCCTAGATGTAGGGTGTACATCTGTTTTGCATAAGCAGCAGGTAGCCTTTTGTAGGTATTGCTCATGAGCAGCTGATGGCCTGCGCACCAGTTGCAGTCCCCCACTTGCTAACTGCATGCAGAACAGCTGTGGTATCATTCCTATAGCCAATAGCATGGGAACACGTTCCTATAATTGAGTATATCATGTGGGTGTTGGCCCTTTACCTTGCTTGTGAGGTGAACTTCATGGAGGTGTGTCAACAACATCATCACAGAGGTTGTTTGAAAATACCTCTTACAACAAAGACTGTGGAGACAGCCCAACAAACATGGGGAGAATGTTCCACACATAGGGACAAACTGTAAGTATTGCTGTTATAAAGCTGAATTAATGCTAGTATGACAGGGTTTGTGTGGACATGGCTTTTTTGCGTGAGTTTAAATCTGACTTTGGTATGTGGTTGACATAGCTCACAACTGTAGAGCTATTCACAGACTGCCAGAGTTGGACACTTATGTTTGGTATGTTAATCACACGTTTTGTCTTTGGAAAATCAGTAGCATACTCTAAGGCTTGCAGTCAGTAAATGGTAACATCCATTCATGTTTCTGACTTCATATCCATCAGAATAGATATGTTACAACAAACCCTGTTACACCAGCTACTTTCTCAGTTTACGACAACAATATGTCAATACTGCTCCTGTGTTTGGACCTCTGTCCCCCAAATATGTCGGGCATTGTCCTGATGTAATGCAGTAAGAGGTAGATAGGTATGATTTATCATTATTTAGTGACTTCATTCCTGATATGTTCACAATGTCATTATACTCTACTGTTAATTTGGCTTACCAGTATGTCACTGTGATTTTGGTGAAATTGGTTGTGGATATGCACTTTCACACTGGTGTCTGTTTTTCAGTGATGTTACATCCCTGTAGTGCCTGATATATTTGCAAATACTTATGTAGTTCCCCATAGCAGATATGGGTTACTGTTGTGTCAGTCTGACTGTAGTGTGGACGTTGTTTGTTGACATGCTTAGCAGCCCAGTGTAGTTTCCCTAATGTGATGTTATGTCAAGATACTTTTTCTGATGTACTGTTGCCTGGCCCCATAAATGTTGTGTATTTCTGACACAACAGTGGGATGATGTGAAGATTTAAGTCACTAACTAGTGGGAAGTAATAGGGTTTTGAATGTGTCCTATTCCAGTCAATATATGTTAAAATAGACAGGAGGGTGTTACTGCATCAACTGTGTCAGCTTATCTACTCCAGTATTTGAGATATGTCCCCATTTTCATGGCTTTAAATCCCCCTTTGTCCAGCTTGGTCCAGATTTGTTGCACTAAGGGGTTCAGAGCATACCTCTTGACTGGTCCAATTGTTTCAGACTGTCCAGGTTTCTTGCTCATATTTCTGGTCTGTTGGACAGAATCATATTATTTTCATTTCTGTGGTAAATCACTGTGATGATGTGAGGATTTCTGTCAGTAAATGATGACTTACATTTTAGTTTCAGAAGTCACATCCTTCTGCACATGTATGCTGACACAAACCCTGTTACTATAGCAACATTCTACATTTATAACTTCAGTCCTTACATTATGTCCCTAGTCTTGGCCCGTTTTCCCCCCATTTTGACAGCCTTTGTCCAGCATTCCTGCAGTAAGAGGTGGAGAGGTATGGTGCAGAGGTATGACTGCACTGCATGTCATGAGCATATATATATATATATATATATATATATATATATATATATATATATATATATATATATATATATATATGGGTTCCTATGAGTTAAACGACACGTCGTTCCATCGACAGCCGGCAGATGGACTTCAAGTAACCGAAACGTGAAAGGAACGAAACCTGAAACCAACGAACGTGAGTTAACCGAACGTCAAAGGAACGAAACCGAAATCAACGAAAGTCAGTCAACCGACACCGACGCGGAGGTAAGCGAAATGTGTAAGGGATGTGTATGTATGCAGTAGTGACGGACATTATGGTGCGAGTAAGGTAAGTGTCATGTACACGGTCTGTGGGGATGGGGTGGGTTAAGTGAGTTAGGGTTAGGGCTCGGGTCGGGTAAGTGTGTAGTAGTGATATCTTGTGGGTTAGGGGTGGGTTAAGTGAGTTAGGGTTAGGGCTCGGGTTAGGTGAGTGTCTTGAGTGACAGACCTTAGGGTTAGGGTTTGGGTCAGGGTTGTCGATAGGTGTGCATGTCAGGTTTAGTGTTGCTTTGGTAGGAGTTTGGTTTGCTTGTGTTGTGTGTGTGTGTGTGGTGTTTGGAGTGGGGATCCGTTTTGCTTTTTAATTATTGTTGTTGTGGTGTGGAGTGTATGAGGTGTATATCGTAGGTAGCAGCGCGAGTATGTATGTAGTTGTGTATGTGTTTTTGTGGTAGTGATTGTACTTGCAGGTATGTGTTGTTTAGTGCTAGTATGTAGTTTAGACTTGTCGGTTGAGTGAGTTTCGTTTATGTTGGTTTTCGTTGTTTTGCCGTGTCGGTTAATTGAAGTCCATCTGCCGGCTGTCGATGGAACGACGTGTCGTTTATCTGATATGAACCCATATATATATATATATATATATATATATATATATATATATATATTTATATATATATATATATATATATATATATATATATATATATATATATATATATATATATATAAATATATATACATATATATATATATATATATATATATATATATATATATATATATATATATATATATATATATATATATATATATATATATATATATATATATATGTATATATATATTATATATATATATATATATATATATATATATATATATATATATATATATATATATGTGTGTGTGTGTGTGTGTGTGTGTGTGTGTGTGTGCACATAATTCCTTTTTATATATCTACATCTATAGTTCTATGAAAATATATTTATATATGTTCTATATGTATTTATTTCATATGTATATCTTGATATATCTGATGTATATACTTTTTCATATTTATCTATCACCACACACATCTATATGTGCATGTTTATATATACTAAACATGACTGATTCCGCAGTGTTTGTTCCCTACTATTCTACACCTGTACTGAATGATATATTTGAAAAAAATAGCACTCATTATTACATCTCGGATGGTGTAGTGGTAAAGTGTTCTGAGTATGGTGTACAGGGTCCTGGGATAAATCCTTGGCAGGGCTGCTTATTTTATTGCTGGGCAGAAGAGTTGCTGCTGGAGCATTGTAATTAAGGCAGTTTTAAGCAGTTGTAAGTAGGTTTGTGTGGGTTTGCTTGATGGTAAGTGACGCCAACACACGGTTAGATGTAAAAATTCTTAAGCTGTGTAGGCATCACTTAGCATCGCGCAAACACACTTACCGCTGCTTACCGCAGCTTACTACCGCTTACTCCTGCTTACACCAGTGCTAATTTCTTTAAAAGAAAAGAAAAAAAGGGGTGATAGCAAAGTGGTGAAAATAGGGGCACGCAGAGGGAAAAACAAGATGAAAGATAGATAGGGATGTGCAGGACGGGAGTAGGGAAGGGCCATAGCTGTCCATTTTTTCTACAGCAACAGCTGTGCACTTCTACAAAATTTGGAGGTAGATTTGGACACTCAAACCCCTGAGACAGGGGTGAGGACAACAGTAATGTGTTGTCAGGCCAATTGGAGTGGATTACACGTGTCTTGTGGACGTGTGTGAAAAGGACAGCTGTGTATGGGGCACAATTTTTTATTTTTTTTTTTGGGAACAGATTGCCCTTTTTTAAGGTGAATCTGGGATGATGGGGAAAGATAGTAGGTATAATTGGGAAGGTAAGTTGGGTAGGAATACAGACAAGATAGACAAGACAGTAAACAGAGATGGTATATGACACATGAGGGGGATAAATGCCTTGGCCAGGGATGTTGGTTGGAAATCGCATGCACATGAGCCACCAAGTGGTTACAGTGGAGCTGAGGTCCTTATCCATAGGCAGTCACCACTGCGCCTTCACAGCCCCAAAGGTGGCTGCATAGGGGGATGAGCAGAAGGGGCAAGCTGACCCTCAGGATGCACCATGTGGGCCTCAAGCTGATATAGCTGAGCTCCAAACTCCTTTTAGAGCTCCCAATGCACCAGATCCCAGACCCATGTACAGGTGACAGTGTCCTGTCCGTGCCCATTCCCGGGGGAGCAAGCCCCATCCCCTGAGGCAGTTCCACTTAAAGGTGGTGCAGGACCAGCAGACAAGAAGGTCCCAGGGTGAGTCCCAGATGTGCTGGGGCCTGATGCCACAGCCAGATGAGGCAGGACAGGTGGATTCACCGGGATCTGCCTTTTCAAATGTGCTATGGTGTTGAGGTTTTAGTAAATATTAGAATGGCTATAATATAAAATATAATATGATATATAAATATTTAATATGGTTAGGCATGAACTACACATTTTGTGATTGGTTATAACAGCATGCATGGGTGTTCCTTTTGACCCCATATATCAAGTTTGGAACAGCTCCATAGCAAATAGAACACATCCATGTATGGAACCACAGTGGACATTATAACAGCATGCAGGTTACATTGATGGCAACAGGCCACTAATGATAACATTTAAACAGGGAACATATGTTTCAAACATTTAAGATTCTTTTGAACAATAGGGGACATGTCACAATAGTAGGTTTGGTGAAAAACATACCCATTGATTTATGTCTATAGATTATTGTTGCAGATAGGGTGGAGGACAGAGAAAAATGCCAGTTAACAACTAAATAGGCTTCAGTTGCTCACAACTGTAATGATCATTACTCTCCTCATTACTGTCCAGGTATGACCTCACTTTACATCTACATATGGCCTTGGCATTGGGCAGTGGGTGTTTTACACAGTGTATAAGTTCAACCTTCTTTCAGCACATATATACCTTTTCTTACCTGGTTCACCTGTGGAGGAAATTCTGTTAACACTACCTGACTGTTTCTACCCATATTCACATAGCCACGGTTACATATGTGCACTCATGCTCTGCCTTGTTTCTATCTGTCATCCTGGGTGTGGGCAGCAATGACCACTAGGTTTGACAGAATGAAACTTGAGGGACATATCTTGGAGGGGACTACTTGGTGTATGTACTTCTATTGCTGACATTTGCAGCCTTATGGTTGGACAGTGGGTGTTGTACACATTATATAAGTACAGCCTTGTTACAGCTAATATATACCTTTTCTTACTTTTCATACCTGTGGAGGAAGATTCTGTTAACAATACCTGACTCTTTATACACATATTCACATATTCCTGGTTGACATTATGCATACAGCTTACTACCACTCCCAGGATTTGAACCGTGCCTGTTTGTGCAAAAAAGTACAACATTTACATTTCATCACAATGAGCTACTAAAGAGCTGCTGCCATTTGTTTGACTGTTTACTGCATACTCTTCTCTTGGTTGTACAATTTGACCTTGTAATTCTGACACTCATGTATTGCTGATAAGTCTTATACTGGGTATTCATACTTTTTGACATATGACACTCTGGGAAATAATGGTTAACACAACATTACTATTCAGAGATCAAACCTTGTTGCATGGAACATTTCATATAGTTAATCTCCTTTTTCAACACTCCACAATCTTTGTCAGATGAGCCACATTTATTTAATGCTTTCAGAGCCATAGTTGCTGTGCAGAAAAATATATACATTTATAGACTAATAGCATCAAATAGCAAAGAAAATACAACAGTCCGAGGTTTTCAGATTTATTGACAACTACTGACACTTTTATTGAAATAAACCCTGTAGATCAGTTGTAATATGCAAATTTGCCATTTATTCAGTACCAACAGTACACATTTTGAAATAATGACAGGTGACATTCTACCCCTTTCCATTTATATACCCAGAATACTGCAAGCTAGATTTGTACTCAACAGTCTCACGATGCAGCCTTAGCAACTTGCTGACATGCGTGTCCACATCCATGGCCCTCTCATCTGCAGCTGTACAGGAGATAGAGAAGCATTTATGCATACCTATCCATCATATACACAAGTTGGACTTTTCATTAAACAGTACTTGATACTGATACATACACCCAGCTGGGACAGTCTGTGTCTGAGCATCTTGGATCCACTGGCCCAAGAGATCCCTCTTCCTATGCTTAAAGTCAGCAAAATGATGCTGAGCTTGCTCAACAGTCCGAGGGATGCCAGTAGCACTGGTGAGATTATGTGTGAGATGGTCCCAGGCCACCACTTTGTATTGGGAGCCCTGGTAGTGGCCCTACAGCAGTCTCATTTCATGGTGTTTTACAAGGAATCCGACCATGACCCTGGACTCCTGAATGCCCCAGTGCTGTGCCAGAAGTGCGATCCTTCACCAACTCCAGCCATGGTGCCTGCAGTGATGAGCTACAATGGGTTATGGGCTGTATTCCTGCTTATGGGGTTTAAATAAGGCTGATTTCCTGCCCTTTGCCATCATTGGACCATTTTGAATATGCTGAGCTAAGCTAAGCACCACACAAACTCGCTTAGCTAAGGTTGGCAGTGCTTACACAGTCAGAGCACTGCTTACTAATGGGCAAATCTGCTTAGCTGGGCTACTAATTGCTTACCATTCATATTTAAGCACTGCTTACAGCCGGTAAGCATAGTTGTGCACTGCTTAGCATTGCTCAAATTTTATTTTGTAGACTATCAGCTTTATGGGGTTGTTCATCATCACTGACATATTAGAATTTTGTTTACCTTCCCTGACATCCCCCTATGTGCTTTCATTACTTTTATTCTTGTGTTACTATACTGTATCGGCACTTGTATTTATATGGGGGTGTCACGTCTTTTCTGGATTGACACCACATATTTGGACCTGACACACTACCATGGGTGAAAATATTATTTACTACCTAATTTATTAAAACATATCACTTTTACAACTGCTTTCACATGTAAAAGCGATAACACTTCATTGGGGCTTGAATCATGAATGCCTGCATGCAAAGTGGAAGCTCTGACCAATATACTATTTTGGCTTACTCATGTGACTCAAATATTTCTACTTAGCTCCTTCGGATATTTTAACTATGCTAAGCACAGCTGCATGACACACACACCCTCTCTGCTATGCTTAAACTTTACTTGGGTTAATAAAAAAATCTAAATGGAATTTCACTTTTTCTCACTTTAAGGGTATGCACATACCTCCAACTTCTTTCAGCATGAAATATGGACAAAGTCAGACGTAATGGGGAACAAGGACACAAAAACTAGGGACGATTTTAGCACTTTAAATGTGCATAGGATAACGAGTTTTGTGTTAAAATGTATTTTTGAGCTGTATGCAGTCTGGAAACTCAAGCATGTCACTGATAACTTTATACATTTTTTTGTTTAACATTTGTTGACCGGGAAAGTCCAACTTGGATGGAGCCTATTTTCAGCAGTGGCCCTGGGAGACACACTCCAGATGCACGTCTGTGGAATGCATTCTGCGGATATCTGCACAGTTGTGCAGTATATCCACATACAACTATTTTTATTTACTTTTAACAGTGCCATAATGGCACTTTCTGAGTGAAGGGGGCATGTTATATGTGGGGGCACTTCTGTAACATGCCTCCTGCACTCGTTCATGGATCATATCCATGTAGGTGTGACAGCAGCTCACCTTCATGAATATGCAAGGTGCGCTGCTGTGCTGTATGGACACGATCCATTCCATGCAAGAATAATTTATTCTTTCACAGAACTTTACCGAATCCAGGCGAAAATGTATGCCATTATTTTCTGACTTCTGTCATCAGTGATTTGCCAGTGATTAGCTCCAAAACTACAATTTTATGAAAAACAGACCAAAAATATGAGTCAAAAATCTGGACAGTCTAAAAAAAATCTGGACAGTTGAGAGCTATGAATACATCTAGGAAGTGATGATACCCCTTTCTTTTATTTACAATTTGTAATAGCCTATGCTTACTTTAAGCATTTATGTGTACCAATATCGATAATGCTCCAAAACATACTCAGGCTCATTAAAGTTACTAGCAACAAGAATTCTCCAATTCATAACAGACAACTCAAACTGCCATCACATCATTCAAGTATTTTGGTTATATTTGTTGCAATAAGCAAACATCCAAGACAGCTTTCTTTTGTTCACTGATTGAAAGTTTGACTGCCAGGGATTCATTTCTGTAACCTGTTACAAGAACCAGAGCAGCCAGCGTGAATCATTTTCTTTCACAAATATCACTACCCTGGTGTAGTTTTCATAAGTCTACTTAAAGTGTCAGTGCACCTGTTGGTACCTCAAAGCTCAAACTTTTTACTCATAAGCGATACACTCTTTTTCAGCAATGTAAATATTTTATTGATAACATTTTTCCTTGTAATATAATAAGTAATCCCATGCATAGTACACTTTTTAGCACCATTTGCTGACATAATCCTCAGGATTCAGTAAAGATTTTTTTCTGTGCAGGAATAGTGTAGCAACTCCTGCACAGAATATGGCCACTGAGTGATCCAGTAAACACGCCTGGGGACGTGCACGAGTATGCTAACACTATTCTGCCATGGATAAGACTGGATTATGCTAATGACCTCATTTTCTGGTGAAAACTATACAAATGAGGTCAATTAGTGATCCAGTAAGCAGGCAGGCATCCGTGGCAGAATAGTGTAGCTTGCAGAAATGTATTCGGCTTCTAGCCAAATACACTTCTGCAAAAATCAAAATGGAGGCATGACAGCTCAAACTAAAGCATGTATTATAATCCTTAGGCATGCCATTGCTGAAATATATGGCTATCGGCATGGAAAAGTGTTGCAAAATTATAAAAATATATATTTTTTTGCCGATCTTGGCCATTTAAGTATAAGGCAGTGGCGCGCAAACGGGACCATGCCGAAAATAAAAAAAATGTGAAAAGGCAATTTTAAGTGAAATCTGCATTTTGGCATTATAGTCTATGGCATGCAGAATCAAAACAATCACAGGGAACAGTGGTTGTTAAGGTGAAAGGCTCTAGTGTAGTGCTGTAGCTAGGGACTAAAGCAGTGGGGTATGCTAATGAGGGAAATTTACTGACTCACAAAAAGGAGACAAGTGCCAAACAGCACCTAACCGTGTATGAGCTATAAGGCAGTGGTGTAAGCAGGAGAAGCAGCTGACGTGAAAAGGGGGTGTGTCATGCTTGGTGTGAGCACATTGGATCTTCACAGCTTCCAGTTGAGCTTAGCTAAGCAAAGCTAAGCAAGGAGGTGTGTCTCATACTGTATTGACTTATTCCATGAAATGAAGAGTGTGTTCATGTCCAGGGAAGGGTCATTTCTACTTCAAAGTTTTTACTTTAGTAAAATGGGTTTGTGCAGTGCATACCAGACCTAAAACAAAACAAACAAACAAACAAAAAAATGGAAATAGCAGGACTGTTTACATTTGGGTAGCAGGTTTGTGTGATGCTCATCAGTGCTTAAAAGTGGTGGAAATGGAATGGGAAAAAAGAATAAAAAGGCAAATAGCAGAATAAAAACAATCAAGTACTAATAAAATAGCAAGAAGGTGGAATGTTTCATAGCCAGGCAATCCTACAGGCAGCATCTGCAGCACAACAGTATAAACTGTGCAAACATCTTTCAGTCTGGTTTTCCCACAAACCTCGCACCATTGGTGTACATATGGGGGGAATTTTAACCAAATAAATATTAGAGGCTGCTGTTGCTTTGATTTATCAGTATATGTTAGAGGCTGAGGCTGGTGAGGAGGATAATGCTGACAATAACTCCAGACTAAGGAGGAGGAGAAGAATGTTCAGACCCAGGGTAACCTACCAGGGGCTACAGGATCTGGAGATAGTAGAGCACTACAGGCTGGACAGGGACATACTTCAGCAAATCATCGAGCTGTGCTAGCCTCAACTCAGACCCAGAGCCAACAGAGGGGAAACCATCCCAGTGGATACCAAGGTATGTGTAGCCTTAAGAATACTAGTTACAGGTACTTTCCATATACCTACGGGGGACATGATGGGGGTCTCACAGGCATCTGCATCCAGGGTACTCCACCAGTTCCGTGAATGGAGATGCCTGTGGTGGTCTCACAGGCATCTGCATCCAGGGTACTCCACCAGTTCCTGGATGCCATGCTACCACATGCCTGTGAGCACATTTACTTACCCACCACCCGTGAGGAGAGGACCAGCAATATGCATCTCTTCCACCATGTAGTAGAATACCCGGAGGTACCGGGTGCAATAGACTGCATGCACATCCACATCAAAGCACCACCCAGTGAATAGGGTAGGATCTACATAAACCGCAAGGGCTTCCCCTCCATTGACTGCCAGGTTATGTGCAATGCCCAGGGCATTATCATGAATGTGTGTGCTAGCAGCCCTGGAAGTATCACAACTTCCACATCTGGCATTCATCACAGCTGTACCAGGCATTTGCCAGAGAGGGACATCCCCTATGGCCATCTGGTGGAGGATGCTGGCTACACATTGGAGCCGTGGAGGATGACACCCATCAGAAATGCACACACACCCAATCAAGAATGCAATAATGAGGCACACGCACAAACCTGGATCATTATAGAGTGTGTGTTTGGGATGCTCCAGTCACGGTTCTGCTACCTTGACATATCTGGTGGAGCCTTGGAGTACTCTCCAGCCACATGTGCACACATGTTTATAGTATGTGCCATGTTACATAATAAGATCCTGCGGAAACAGCTGCAGCAAGAACAGCATGGGGAAGGGGCACACAGCCCCCCACCATTGCCAAGGTCCTCATCGGCACAGAGGGACTCGGAGGAAGAAGCCCCTGAACCTGCTCATGTAGGCAGATGGAGGCATGCCAAGTATGCCCAGGCCTTGGCAAAGAGGCAACACATAGCACACACACTGACATTGTAGGGACCCAGGGACTGACACCTCTCTCCCACTCACACACACACACACACACACAGTAAAGTGGATGCCACACACATCACACTACCTGTAGCTTACCCTGTAGAGGCAGTGTACTGTGTGGATCAGACAGTGTCAGCCCTCACCCACTGTCCCCACAACTGCTGCAGGCACAAGATAAGTCAGTCTTCTAAACAATAAAAGAATGGAGTATTATGTTCGTAGCATATCTATGGTATTGCTGCATGCATGCAAGGGAATGGGATGGCCTACTGGGGTAGCTGCAGACAACTGAGAGCTATGTGGGACACCAAGAAATGTCTGACCAATACTGGCTTCCCCACACTATGCAGTATTATCCAAGTGACAAATCCCACTGCAGTATATATGGGGGGCCAACTAAGGGGAGGTCATAGGTCACATGCATGGATGTCAATGTGGGGATCCCATACTCACCCCTCAGACTCACTCAGCAAGTCAGCTGTAGAAAACCATAAAATAATGTCTGGCAAAGTTCCACAAATGGCAACAATGATGGATGCCCCCCTACAGACTTACCCAGTGGTATCACAGCAGGCCTTCCAGTTGCTGAAGGGTAAGAAGTCTGAAACCCAATTGTATGTCATTACAATCTAAACTATGGCCTCTAGTAATATGCCTCTATCTTCCAAGACACTGCACAATACTATGCTAAATGGAACCAAAATGTAAAGCCAATATCACCACAGTATGTTCAAATGTGTGCCATTGACAGAAGTGCCCCCACACCCATATTCCCATAGAGATGCAGTAACATGTAGGTCTGTAGAGTAATAGCAGCACAGCACACACTGCAAGGCTGTCCCAAACAACACGATAACGTGTTGCATGTCCACAACATGCAGGGGTCAATGATCTATGTATTTGCATGGGAAATGCTGTCAGGATGTGGCCAGCAATTACTCACGGCTGTTGTACCTTAGTGGCTTAGGTACAATACTGTGGTAGACAGGGCCATGTTACAAGAATCACAGTGCCAACTATTTTGCATGTCAGCCACACCTATGGTGGGAGTTGTACACACTGTCCAGATGTCAATATCCATTACTGCCGGTGGTCATGGACAGGGTGCCACACATATGAACATTACACAGTCTGGAGTAACCTACATATTGCCTACCATACCTCCCAAATGTACAGACCTTTTGCAGAATGTACAGAGGTTGGCATCATATTTGTGGTGTCTCTATCATGAAATAGTGGTTGTCTGGCAAATCAATGGCAAACCACGAAAGTCTAAAGTCAGAAAATAATGATGGATTGTAGTGTCTCAGAACTCACACCCTATAGAAAATACATGTTAATGCACCATATGTTATTGTATCACCCTTCTAGGTTTGTAGGGCCAATAGTTAAAATGGTCCCTTTATTTAGGCCTTTGCCACCCAATTACTTATGGCTTTGTCCAGATGTCTGGTTCTGATACATAGAGAGATATGGTGCCTAGCAGCACAGCAGGTACCTGAAGGTCTGTGTACTGGCAGGTAATAAAGGGCTGCCACCTCACCGTGTCAGCACTGACAATATGTCACTGGCCAACAGCCATACGCCTGGAATGGCAGGTTGCCACAGAAGGAGCACAAGTATGCCTTGTATATCTGTTCTGCTTGTCCTAACATTGCATTCACCTGCAAAGTATTTGCAAAACAAGAAAAGATCATGTCAAAACATCAATGGCAGATAGTGGAGAAGCAGATGTCACACCCATAACAGAAAGCAAGCAAGTAAAAAATTGGTCCGCCATCTATCTATGTATGGCAGAACAGTATCAACACCTTGTCCCCATGTGTGGGCCTTCATCTGACTGTCATGTGTGGGCCTGTCCAGATGTCAGACTCAGTGACAGTTTGACAGCTAGACCAACATAGAGCTACATAATAATATAGTAACACAAACAGTCTGAGGACCCCAGCAGATGTAGTGGTGCAATGATGGACAACCTGCCAAATAGGTATGCTCAGAGGTGTGTAGTCCATAACCTTGTTTGTGATGTTATGGAATTTACCATGCTCACACCAGAATTACAAATACATAACACCAGCCACTGTGGGCAAAGCCTGTGACCAGACTACAGAAGGATAAAGAGACACACAGAAGGGGGAGGGGAACCACTGGCCAGACAAATTGAGAATGTACACACCAGAGCACGTTTTGCAGTAACAAAGGTGCCCTGCAGTTTATGGAGTCAGTAAGCATCACCTAGAGACACGCAACACACACCCACATAAGTGGTCCACAACAAATCGAACCCCAAGTAAAGGACACCTTAAAGACAAAAACACATGAGAACTTCCCACACCTACACACCACAGACCTCGCATACACCACACACTAGGGTCCTGCAAACACTAAGGCCTTGCCATACACACAACATATTATTCATAGAAGACTCCACTGTGAGACACACAGATGTGCCACACACCAGCCAGGATAAGGAGAAAGTCACGACTGCTTGTTTGGCAGGGCCAAATATAGGGACACTTTTGAAAAAATGGGTGTTTAGTAACATGGATGTCATGAAGGGTGTGAAGTTTGAAACTCTAATGTTCGTTCATTATTCCCTGACTGCAACCCTGAGTGATTTGCAACAAACTTTCTAGAAAACCAGAATGTTAAGGAAAACTGACCAGATATATGAGGCATGAATCTGGATAATCTCTGAAAATATGTATCATTGAGAGGTGTGGCCACACCAGGATATGACCTTCCAAGTAAGAAGAATACCGCACAACGAGGAGATCCCCAGCCAGTATATCACCAAGGTGCTGAATCTTTTACACAGCTTCACCAGTCAATCAGCTGTAGCCACACCTCCCAACTGGCCAGATTGTGCAAGAATGTCTAGCCTTTGCCTCATAATATTGGTCTGTGCATCATCCATCTTGAATTTCTCTGGTAAATAACTGTGGTTATCCGATGATATCTGTCAGTAGGTAATGACACAATACATTACAGTGTCAAAGATTACATAAGTCAGAAAATGTCTGCTAAAACAAACCCTGCAACTCAAGCAACTCATACATTAATAAGAGCAATAGTGACAGTGTCCCCCTATGTCTGGGCCATTGTTTTCCCATATTGTCAGCCTGTCTACAGATATCCTGCACATACAGGTTGCAAGGTATGGCTGTAGCACAGAATACCCCGGACTGGAGTTACAACTATTCCTGGAATGATAGAAGGTCATACTGGGCATGCTCCTACAGTTAGAGTAATAAGGCCCATGTCGGAAACCACAATGGACTATATATATCTGCATTGTACAGTTATCTGCATACATACAGCTATGTACACCTAATTGTCTCCACAAACATCCGTCAGACAAGATTGACCACAGCCAGCTATAGGTGGCCCATATGTGGTATGTCTGTATCTACTGCATGTGAATCACACACACACACACACACACACACACACACACACACACACACACACACACACACACACACACACACACACACACACACACATATATATATATATATATATATATATATATATATATGCAACATATTACAATATGTCAAGCATACATACACAGAGTCATGGGGAAGAGAGAGAGACAGACAGTGAGAGTGTGAGACACACAGTAAGACACATACACAGAGTGAGTCATACACAGGAAAACCCTTAATGGAAGAGAGTGATGTCCTGCTGCAGACAGTTGCATACCACTTGCAACTACTGGCATGTGCCAGCATGAAGATGAGATTCATTGTCTGATGGTACTGAGATGGGGGTTAATATCACATCACCTACCTTTGTGTATCTGTATGTTTGTAGGTCTCACTATTACAATGCCTTACCCACCCAGTACACTTTCAACTGCCTTACATTGCAAGATCTGCTGACATCATTCACCTTTGAAGTACCTTTGGACTAGTTTAAATTATGTAAGCTCTATAGCACATGTGATACTTGTGTAACACTATTACACATATAACTAGATATGTAAGTGTGGTTGTGTGGGGAGGGGGGTTGTAGAAACAAGTGTTTTAGTCCTTTCCCACCCAGTACACTTCCCATTGCCGTACTTCACAAGATCTGCTGATGCCATTCTCCGTAGAAGTACCTTTGGAGTGGCCTTACCCATATAAGCTCTGTGGTGTGTGCAATAATTGCATAACACTATAGTGCAAATAACTAGTTATATAGGGGTTCTAATCTCAAACCTGGCAAATGTAAAAGTGTGTGTATGTTTACAGGTTACAGATTTTGATCCCATTCACACCCAGTACACTTCCCATTGCCCTACTTTAGCAGTCCTGCTGACATCAGTCACCTTAGAAGTACCTTAGGGCAACCCTCAACCCTATAAGCCCTGCGGTGCTTGCAATAACTGTGTAACACTATAGTAAAAATACCTACTTAGGTAGGGGTTCTAATCTCTGTTTTGGCAAATGTAAATGTTTGTGTATGTGTTTGTAGGTTAAAGGGTTTGAGCCCATTCACAACCAGTACACTTTCAATTGCCCTACTTTAGCAGTCCTGCTGATGTCAGTCACCTTAGAAGTACCTGTGGGCAGATCTCAGCCCTATAAGCTCTGTAGTGCATGCAGTAACTTTATAACACTGTAGTACACATAACTACTTAGGAAGGGGTTCTAATCTCAGTCCTGGCGAATGTAAACGTGTGTGTGTGTTTGTGTTTCTAGGTTACATATTTTGAGCCCATTCACACCCAGTACACTTCCCATTGCCCTACTTTAGTAGTCCTGCTGATGTCATTCACCTTAGAAGTACCTGTGGGCAGGCCTCAGCCCTATAAGCTCTGTGATGTATGCAATAATTGTGCAGCACTATAGTACAAATAACTATTTAGGTTGGGGTTGTAATCTGAGTCCTGGTAAATGTAAACATGTGTGTGTCTGCATGTTAAAGATTCTGAGCCCATTAACACCCAGTACATTTCTCATTGCCCTGCTTTAGTGATCTTGCCGATGTCAATCACCTTAGAAGTACCTTAGGGAAGCCCTCGGCCCTTTAAGCTCTGTGGTACGTGCAATAACTATATAACACTATAGAGCAAGTACTTCCTTAGATAGGGGTTCCAATTTCAGTCCTGGCAAATGTAAAAGTGTAAGTGATTGTAGGTTAAAGCTTTTGAGCCCATTCACAATCAGTAGACTTCCCATTGCCCTACTTTAGCACTCCTGCTGATGTCAGTCACCTTAGAAGTACATGTGGCCAGCCCTTAGCCCTATAAGCACTGTGGCATGTGCAATAATTGTGTAAGACTATAGTACAAATAATTAGTTAGTGAAGAGTTCTAATCTCAGTCCTGGTAAATGTAAATGTGTGTGTGTTTGTAGGTTAAAGATTATGAACCCATTCACAACCAGTACACTTCCCATTGCCCTTCTTTAGTAGTCCTGCTGATGTCAGTCACCTTAGAAGTACCTATGGGCAACCCTCACCTCTGTGACACATGCAATAATTGTGTAATACTACAGTACTAACAACTAGTTAGGTAGGGGTTCTTATCTCAGTCTTGGCCAGTCTTGGCCAATGTAAATTTGTGTGTGTGTGTTTATAGGTTAATGATTTTGAGCCAATACACTTCATATTGCCCTATTTAGCAGTTCTGCTGGTATCAGTCACCTTAGAAGTACCTGTGGGCAGCCCTCAACCCTATAAGCTCTGTGGTGCATGTGATAACTGCGTAACACTGTAGTACAAATAACTAGTCACATAGAGGTTCTAATCTCAGTCCTGCCAAATGTAAATGTGTGTGTTTGTGTGTAGGCTAAAGATTCTGAGTCCATTCACAACCAGTACTTTGCAGTCCTGCTGATGGTAGTCAACTTAGAAGTACGTGAGAACAGCCCTAAGCCCTATAAGCTAATGGAAGATAGGGGGGTGATGCAGTCAGTTGCCTATATCTATGCCATATGTGTATGTGGTCTTATTGACTACCACTACAGAGCAGATTTGTGTGCTGCCGAGGTGCTAAGACTGCTATTAAAAGAGCTTTTCATTGCCCATTGTTTTGGTTGTTTATTTTTTTTTCAGATTTGTGTGTTGCCTCTGGAATTGCAGAAACATGTGTGGAAGGCCTAGTGATTTGCCTTGGTGGATGTGTCCAATTTTTACTCAAAGACAGCCTTAGGGTACATCACCTGTGCCCTTATTTGCTTGTGCAGACCAAGGTGACATTGCTTTCAATGTGGCACCTGTTCCTTCTTGGCCTATCCAGCAATTGTTTCCACCTATTATAGTATTTTTGTATTGCTACTGTCCACTACAGGCATTTACCCTACCTTGAGGGAGATTATGTTGAGTTGTCATGTATTGCTAAGTCCATACAGCAATGCTGCTAGTTCCAACAAATGAGACATTGGTTGTACAGCTACTTCTACCTGCTGTGAGGGGATTTATAGTCATTTGTGTACAGTTCATTCTGTTTGACACTGTAAAAGGAGGGACAGGGGAGATGGTAACCTTAACAGTGATGGCTATGTGGTCAGATATTACCAAGGAGGATGGCACTGTAGGAGTGCTACAGTGGCTACTCATGTTGGTTAGGACCAGGTACAGGATATTTCCACCTGCTGTAGGAGTGTTGACCAGCTGATCCACTGCATTGCCATTGACAAAGCTGAGGGATCTATGTGCATTCATGTTCAGGTGGCACAGGTCATGCGCACTATGGTTGGGTATTGGAAGTCACCCAGGAGCAGGGTAGATGATTGAATCCTGACAGATTTCAGTAGTTCCCAATTGGTGTGGTGGGTGTCCATAGTCATAGTTGGAGGCCTGTAGCTAGCTATGATTTGAGTAGGTGTTTTGTCAACTGTTAATTGCACTTGGGATGTCACCCATATGTAATACTGTTTGGCCAGCCTGCAGGTTTGTATGTGTATGCTAATGTTCAACACTCCACCTCCTGTGATTTTGCAGGCCTCCATTTGGGGTCTAAACATATGATGAGATGAGTGACCTGGCAAGGTTGGTGTGCTTTCTACAGCTACAAAGCAGGTGTCAGTGACTGCATAAATGTTGGCATCTTACAGGACAAGGTATGCTTGCATTGACATGGGTTTCATGGTAAGACACCTAGCTCCTGTTACAGTGAGACATCTGCACAAAGGCACACATCAGTGGTGGGGAAAGGCCAGTAAATAGTGTCACTTTATGAATCTAGCTGAAACATACTTAGTTGCTAGCAAAGACAGTGTCACATTCACAGGTCTACTCTGCAGGATATGACATCTGACAATCAAATGTATGCTAATATTCTAATATGTTATGACTTCAGTCTTTAATGGGTTGCCAGTGATGTGTCAGACAATACACAACTGTCTGAGGCATTGACTATAAATATGAGGCAGACATGTGGTCAGTCTGCAAAACTCTGGACAGTTGTCCGGTATGGGTTCAGTATATCACATACATTTCAACACACACATCTGCACCTGTCACGTAGTATGCACATACCCGATATACCATCTCTTACATTTGTAAGACAAGCATATGTATCAGAGTAGAATTCACAGGTGACATATGAATAATTACAACATCCCAGGTAGCTGGCCTAGCTGTGACACAGGCAGTATTGTTCAACAGACACTCCAGTAGTAGTCAAACATGAGCAGACCTTTGCTGGGGTGACTGAGGGGCCAGAGATTTGCTCCATGTCAATCCAGACAGGGCATACGGGAATGGTCATAGGTGCTGGACAGCAGCATGTGAGTCCAGCAGGTCTTGTTGTGGCCTAGTGTTTAATGTCCCATTTGACATAATTGCATCCCCCCTTCTGCATTCCACTACAAGCTTACATGATAACAAACCTGTTATAGTGCTCAAGAGTTTCCTCACAACAATGCAAATGGTTAGGTTTGTGTAGTCACATTCTGTCGTTGTGTAGATGGGTTGAGACCTGTGTTGCATAGGCAGCAGCATGCATTTTGTAGTTAATGCTCATGAACTGGTGATGGCCTGTGCACCAATCGGTGTCTCCAACTTGCTACTTGCATCCAGAGCAGCTGTGTTTTCTTTCCATTGCCAATGCCATAGCAACACAGTGCTATAATTCTGACATTCATGTGGGCCTTGCCCCTTTTTCTTGCCTGTGTGGAGAATATTATGGTGATGTGGGGGCTACAGCTTCACACACAGTAGGTGGGAATACCTCTCAGGGCAGGACATGTGCCGAGAGCCCAACAACATGGGGGACAAAGCTCCAGAATTGGGTACAGATTGTAAGTCAGTAGTTCTGTTATACACATAGAGGGTTGCAAGATTAACCAGTTCATCTGGACATGCATTTTCTGTGTGACTTGACGTCTGACAGTGATATGTCTCTGACATACCTCTCAACTGTCCTGATGTCCACAGACTGCCCAGAGGTTTGCCTGTTATGTTTGGCTTGTTCTTCAGACAATGTCTGCTTTTGTGGAAACAGTAGAATAAGGTGAGGATTCTAGTCAGTAACTGTTGACATCCATTGGTGTTGCAGATGTCATATTCTTCAGGGATGTTATGTTACAACAAAGCCAGAAACACCAGCAACTGTTTCAGTTTATAACGCCATTATGTGAGAATTGCCCCTCTTTCTGGCTCCGAAGTATGTCATGCTTTGTCCAGATGGCTTGCATTAAGAGGGTCAGAGGTATGTGATTTCATTATTTAGTGACTTCAAACAAGGTATCATCAAATTGCAGACCCCTGGAAGTGGTATGCGGCAGTGGCCAGGAATATTGTCAGAAACCCTGGACATTTTGTGGAAATCTTTACATATGAAAGTTATGTATGTCTGTCCATTGTGAACAGACTGCCAAGATTGTGTAGCAGTGTTGTGTGTAGATGTTTGTTGGGCTGAGTAGGGTGAATAGCAGATGTGAGTGTCATAGATTCTTTTTCTATCTGACTGTGCATGCTGCTATGGCTAATGGTGGTCTATCAGTTGTGTATGTTTGTAGAGGCAGACTGAGAAATGTCCTATAACACCACACTGTGAGTTGGGCCAGTATATGTCGGTGTAGTATGTGACTGGCAATCAGGATATGTTTGTTCAAACAGTCATTCTACTCTAGAATTAATTTGGGGTACTGGTATGTGGTTGTGACTGAGGTGCAAATGGTTGTGGGTGGACATTTTTGCACCACTATCTGCTTTTCCCTACAGTTCCATCCCTGCAGTGCATGATATATTTAGATGTACATGGGTAATTGCCAAGAGCTGTTCAAGTTAGTGTCCTGTTGGTCTTACTAAGGTTCAGAAGGTGTTGGGTGACATGGTTGGCAGCTGTCATGGGTTTTTTTCATTTTCTTATATGACTGCGGTCATACCTCTCCACAGTCTAGATGTCTAGACACTGTCCAGATGTGTGGCTCACATGTTTGGTCTGTTGCCCATAACAGTTGTGGGTTTCTGAGAAATCACTGGAATGATGTGAACATTGACATCAGTAAATAATGACATTCATTTGTGTTTCAGACCTGGAATCTATCTGGAATTGTATGTTAAAGCAAGCCATGCCACTCTAGCAGATCTCTACGCATATGACAGCCATATTTCAAAGATGCCACTATTGTTTGCCATTAATCCCCCCAGTTTGTCTGGAATTTTTATATATATATATATATGAGTCTCATGCAGAATGTCAAAGCTTAATACTTTGAATTGCATATGGTCGAAGACCATATGATCGAAGTTTTAAAACTTTTAAATTCTGCATGGAGATCAGCATACAGCGTGGAATGGGACATTTCCCTTTTCCTCACTGTAGTACCATCTCAGAGTTGGTATATTTAAGTAGCGGGGGTGTAGGGGGTGCAGAGGGGCTTGCCCCCTGCATATATCTATTTTAGGCTTTTTTTTTGTTCGTTTTGTTGAATGATTGACATTTTAAAATTCGGTCATATGGTTTAGACCATATGTGTTTGATAATTTGCATTGTCGATCATTCAACATAGACCCATATATAAATATATATATATATATATATATATATATATATATATATATATATATATATATATACACACACACACACATATATATATATATATATATACATATATATATGTGTATATATATATATATATATATATATATATACACACACATATATATATATATATATATATATATATATGTATATATATATATATATATATATATATATATATATATATATATATATATATATATATATTATATATATATATATATATATATATATATATATATATATGTGTGTGTGTGTGTGTGTATATATATATATATATGTGTGTGTGTGTGTGTGTGTGTATAAATATATATATATATATATATATATATATATATATATATATATATATATTGGTATCTATATATACATGTATATGTATATAAGAGTACTACGGATATATAATTCCCCCTTATGTTGAATGATTTCTGTGCATGATATGTTTGTAAAAACATTACAAATTCCTACAGCTGAGGTAGTGCAGAGGTATGTTGTTGTGATTGTAGTGCACAGGATCCTGGCTTCCAGGCTTTGAAATGATGACTTTTTTTAATTAATGTTAAATGAGCAGAATGAATGATATGTTTATAAAAGCCTTAGAGGGTCCCACAGCTTAGATGGTGCAGTGGTGTGTTGCTGTGTGTCTAGTGCACAGCATCCCAGGTTCAAAACTTGCAGGGCTTGTCATTTTGTTGCTGGGCAGAACAAGGGCTGAAGGAGACAGAGTGATTAAGGCACTTTTAAGCAGCTGTAAGCAGGTTTGCATGGTTTGTGTGAAGCTAAGTTATGCTAGTAGATGGTTAAGCCCTGTTAACTTCACTTAGCACTGCTTGCGGCCACTTACACCCACGCTAAATTTCATTAAAGAAAAGAAAAATGGGTGATAGTAAAGTGATGAAATGGGGGCAAGCAGGAGGTAAAACATTAGGAAAAGCAGCTAGGGATGTGCAGGACAGGAGTATGGAAGGACCACAAGTCTACATTTCTTCTGCAGCAACAACTGTGAATAATGTGTGGAATTTGGAATTTGCAGCCTCACACCCCACAGGGAGGAATGTTGGCAACAGACATTTGCAGAATAATCTGTGGGTTGATTGATTAGTTTCACTGTACATGGGGGAGAAATGTAGCCCTATGTATGGGGCAATTTTTTTTTCTGCAGGACAGATGCCCTTTTTTTAAGGTGAGAATGGGATGGTGGGGAAGGGTTGTAGGAATGTTTGGGGATGTAGGTTGGGTAGGATAGGGTGTTTTTGCAGACAGACAAGACAGCAGACAGAAGTGGTATATGACACATGAGGAGGGTAAAAACCATTGACAGGGAGGGTGGTTGGGAATCTGAAGCCCATGAGCCCCCAAATGGAAACAGTGGGACAGAGGTCCACACCCATGGGCAGTCACCACTGATCCTTCATGGCCCTGAAGGTAGTTGCACTGGGGGATGGACAGGAGGGGCAGCCTACCCCTCAAGGTGCACCAGGCAGCCCTCAGTCTGACGCAGTTGCCCACCCAACTCTGCTCAGATGGTGCTGTGCACCAAACCCTGGAACTGACTGCAGTTAACAGGCTCTTGTCCGCACCCGCTCTCAGGGAGATGGGCCCTGTCCCCTGAGGTGGTTACACCCAAAGGTGGTACAGGACCAATGGATGAGGAAGTCCCGGGTTGAGTTCTATATGTGTTTGGGCCTGGTGCCATGGCCAGATGAGGCAGGATAGGCGAATCTGCTGGGATCTGCCTTCCCAAACATGCTATGGTGTTGAAGTTTTACAAAATATGTTGGTTAGTCATGAACAACACATTTCAAGATTAGTTATAACAGCATGCATGGTGTTCCAATTAACCCCATAAAACAGATTTGAAACAGTTGCATAGCAAACAGAACACATGCATAAATGGAACAGCAGTATGCATCGTAACAGCATGCCAGTAACACTGACGGCAACAGGCCACCAGTAATGGTATTTGAACAAGATATGTCAACATGCAACCAATCAGATATATGAACAATATTGGAACACAAGTCCCAACGTTAGGTTTGGAGAACAACATACCCATAGTATATGAATTACAGTATTGATCCAGATGAGGGTTGGGGGGAAAGACAAAAAGTCCATTAACAACTGTTTATTCTTTTATTTTCCACAACAGTACTGCTCAATACTCTATGGGTCTCCCCTCACTTTACATCTGCCTATGGCTCATAGCTTCTGTAGCACACATATATCTATTAAACTGTCAGCCTGGAATGGTATGGGACAAATTGTGACAAGTCTGGGTACATGACTAGAGGGAACTTGTATATGTCAGGGTTGCATATCTGGCACTGAAGGGGTACCCTGCACTGCTGTCATGTGAGTGTGCTACTGGCATACTTCATCTGGTTTCCTATATGTGTCCAGGATTATTGGCAGCAATGACCACTAGCTGTGACAGCGTTACACTTGAGAGACATGTATCGGGAAGAGTGCATGTTGTATGTACCTATCCTGCTGTCATTTGCAGGCATGTGGTGGGACATTTGAACACTTGTACAAACTTTATTAGTACACCCTTCATACAGCTACTAACAACATTTTCTTACCTGTTGAGAAAATATCTGTTAACACTACCTGACTGTTTTTGCATTTTTTCCTGATTCCTTGTGGGTAGATATGCACAAATCTAAGTGCCACTCCCTGGATTAGAACCGTGTCTGGGTGTGCAAAATTAACAACTAAGCTACTTTGCATCACACTGAGCTTCTGGTGAGCTGCTGTTTATTTTTCACTGGTTTCTGCCTAATAGTCTCTTGGTTAGACAGTCTGAACTAATAATCATGTGATGCATGCATGACAGATAGTTATTGTACTGTGCATTAATCTTTTGGATTACTACAATCTGGAAAGCAAAGGTTAACACAAGGCAATGCTGCATGGAACACACTTTGATACCTTACACATTACTATTCAGGGTTCACAGCTTAGTGCAGTATATATTTCACATTTCATTTATATCTTGTTTTACAGCTCTACCATGTACAGTTTTTCTTAACAGCTGGTTCACATAACAACCTCGGTTAATGTATGCTGTCACAGCCATATTTGCTGTGAAGAACCTGTATACATTCTATATGTCTACAACAACGTGCCAGAGTAAACACCACAGCTTTGGTAGGGATCTTTATTATACATCAATATTAGTCGGACAAACTTTTTTATTTAGTCAGTTAACACAGTAACGGTATACCTACAAGCAGTAAACAATGTATTCCTTCTTAGCTATTTGCACAATATACTGCAAAATAGATTTGTACTCACCAGCCTGTTGGCACAGCCTCAGCAGTCTGTTGGCATGAGCTTCAACATTACTAGCCCTCTCTGCTGCAGCTGTAGGGGAGAAAAACAAACATTATGCATACCTGTCTATCACATTCTCAGGCTAGTATTTTCTACAAACTACTTGATAGTGCTTCTTTCTTGCTACTGGAGCATTCCATGCCCACGTATCTTGGATCTACTGGGCCAAGAGCATCACCTTCCACTGCTTTAGGTCAACATAGTGATGCCACTGGTGAGATCATGTGCAAGATAGTCCCAAGCTTCCACTTTGTATTGCAAACCCTGGTACTGGCCCTGCAGCAGTCTCTCATCATTGTTTTTTACAAGGAGTCCAGCCATGACCCTGTAATCCTGAATGCTCCAGCACTGCTCCCAAAAACATGTTCCTTAACCTACTCCAGCAATAGTACCTGCACAGATAAACTATAACAGATTCTGACTGTATTACCACTTGTGCCATTAAAATATGGTGGTATTCCTGCCCTTTGCTGTCATTGGACCATTTTGAAAATGTTAAGCTCCACTAAGCAGTGCACAAATCCGCTAAGCTGAGTTGAACAGTGCTTAAATGGATGTATGCTGAGCACTGCTTAATAGTGCACAAATCCACTTAGATGGGCTACTTGCTACTTAGCATTCATGTCTAAGCAATGGTTACACCTGCTAAGCATATCTGAGGATTGATAACCATTGCTCACTTTTCATTTTTAAAAAATATCAGAATAATAACTTCATTTAGTAAGTTTATATAATTTACTTTACATGACATCCCTCTATGTGCTTTCATTACATTAGCAAGGGGTGTGACTATACTGTATGGGACACTTGTGTATACATAGGTGGTTTTACATGTTATATGCACTCACGCTTCCATTTTACACCAGCTACACTACTCTGGTTGACAAAAATTAATTACTACATAATTTAAGATTAAAATAATAATTTTAACACTGCTTTCCCATGTAAAAATAATTTTCCTGGGTTGGTACTTGAACCGTGAATGGCTATATGAAAAGCCAGGACTCTAACCACTACACTATTGCCATTTGGGGTTTTAGTTGTATATTTTTATTTATCTCCTCTGGGGTGTTTAAGCAATACTTGGCAGAGGGCCATAATGTGCACACCTGCTCAGCTACACTTAAACATGCCTTAGTATGGAAAAAAAATGTTTAACTATTGATGCCCTTGTACAGCTTTGTTACTTTAGGATGTTGACGGGTATGTGAGGCAGGCATCTGGGCATTCTGCAGACACCTATACAGTTGAGGGCTTTGCCCATATGGCACTTTCAGATGGCAGACATTTCTGTTTCAGTATTCATACCCTGCAGGAAGTCTGTACTACTGCAAACCTTTTATTCTGCCAGCTTTCAGATTTTTCAGTGCAATTTTTAATATGTCCCCCTATTTTTGTGGCTTTGTCCCTCCATTATTTATGACTTTGCACTGCTTTATCGTTCTAGGAGGGTGAGAAGTATGTGAGGCAGGCATCTGGGCATTCTGCAGACACTTGTACAGTTAACGGCTATGGCCGTACGGTGCCTTCACATGGCAGACATTTTTGCTTCAGTCTTCATACCCTGCAGGAAGTCCATGCTACTGCAAACATTTTATTCTGTCAGCTTTCAAGTTTGTCAGTGCAATATTTCAGACATGTTCCTATTTTTGTGGCTTTGTACCCACATTATTTATGGCTTTGTAGTGCTTTATTGCTGTGGGAGGGTGAGATGTATGTGAGGCAGGCATCTGGGTACTCTGCAGAGACCTGTGCAGTTAACGGCTATGGCCGTATGGCACTTTTACAATGCAGGGGGTGTGTGACAGAACCTGTCACACACCCACTGCATTGCCTTACTGATCTACTAACTATTTCAATGTCTGTGGACACTGACATAGCTATTTTATTAGCTGTCAGTGTCAGCGGACACTGACAGCACTTGAAAGTGTCGTACAGCACTTTAACAATGCAGGGGATGTGTGACAGAACCTGCCACATACCCCCTGTATTTCCTTTCTGGTCTACTAGCTATTTCAGTGTCTGTGGACACTGACATAGCTATTTTATCGGCTGTCAGTGTCTGCAGACACTGACAGCACTTGCAAAGTGTTGTACGGCCTTACAATGCAAGGGGTGTGTGACAGAACCTGTCACACACACCCGCATTGTTTCTTGCTCCCCTAGCTATTTCAGTATCTGCAGACACTGAAATACACATTTTAATTTCATTTCAGTGTACTTTGGACACTGAAATACTTTTGAAAGTGCCGTACAGCACTTTCTGAGTGCAGAGGGCATGTTCAATGTCTGTGCACTACTTAAACCAGCCCTCTGCACTCGTTCACTGTTTGTGTCCATTTAGCTTTAATAGAAGCATGCCTTCATGAATATGCAAGGCGTGCTACTGTTAATGCTAATGCTACATGGACAAAAACCACTCCATGCAAGAATAGCATTATTCCTGCACAGAGTTTATTGAATCCGGGGGAATCAGTTTTTATCAATATGTTTACATGATAATAATGATGCAGCCTCATGTCAGACAATCACTGTTTGCATTCTTTTATCAGTAATTAGCAGTAATTTGCCCTTTACTGAGCATGCAAATCCAAGTATTACAATCAACTATTCTCCTCATTCTTAATTCAATGTTTAACATGGCTCCTTAAACAAAAACATTTAAATACATAAATTATTTGCAACTTAATTTGTGATAAGGAATTAATTAGTGACCATATTATTTTATTTACACTCTACTACAGGTCTTAGCAACTGGATCAGTGACATTTCACCATATGTTGGAGCCTAATAAATAGCTTTAGCTCTTAGACGTTTGTCCCATGTCAACATTCTTTTCAAGATCAAATTCCAGTACAGTCCATTTTTCTTACTGTGAAATTAGTTTTGTTTTTTGTGATAAAACATGCATTACAATTTTTAAAAGGGAAAACATGTTGGGATAAACTGTTTTCTTGTATTTGGTCTGATTATTCTAGTATCAGTAAAAATCAAGACTTTGTTAATACTGTATGTTGGTTTGCATTGCAAGTGTACTGTTATATTTGGAGGTAATGGCAAATAATATTCTGAGAGGTTTCATGATTTACATGTGTTACCTAATTATCTTGATGTTAATCTGAAAAAAGAAATAGATAGAGTCAGATAAGGCAGGATTTTTTACTGCATGATTAACTGATACAGTGGAAGAATTAAAAATGTTGCAAGCTTTAATACAATCAATGATACAAACAGAAAAAAAGGAAAAAATAAAATAAAATTAAACAAAACAAAATACAAAGCAAATATGCACAGCCCAAAAGGCATGCTACACTTAATACAATACCATCTTCTAATATACCACAATGCATTCCACACATGTGCAGAGCCACCTCACTGTATATAAAAGCCATGATAAATGCAGGCCTAATCATCATGCCGAGCTCGTGACATGACTAGCAGTGATTCATCATGCTGAGCTTTTCTGCATGACTAGCAGCGATTTGTCATGTTAAGCACATGTGCATGACTAGCAGTGATTCATCATGCTAATCATGTGTACATGACTAGCAGTGATTCATCATGCTAAGCACATGTACATGACTAGCAGTGATTCATCATGCTAAGCATGTGTACATGACTAGCAGTGATTCATCATGCTGAGCTTTTGTGCATGAATAGCAGTGATTCACCATGCTAAGCGCATGTACATGACTAGCAGCGACTCATCATGCTAAGCACATGTACATGACTAACAGCAATTCATCATGCTGAGCTCATGTGTATGACTAGCAGTGATTCATCATGCTGAGCATGTATGCATGCCTAGCAGTGATTCATCATGCTAAGCACATGTGCATGGCTAGCAGTGATTCATCATGCTAAGCACATGTACATGACTAGCAGTGATTCATCCTGCTGAGCACATGTACCTGACTAACAGTAATGAGCAGGTAGTTTCTCATTCAGAAAACAGCAGTACTTGTAGCTGGCTGGATAAAACAAGGGATAGCTAAATCTTATACTAATGGCCATACAAAAAGTCATGCTATATGCTAACGAAGGAAAAAAAAAACATGCAAAGAGTTGTACAGACCCATTTAATAATTCCACCTTGAAATAGCTTATGAATACCTTTAATGAATACAAATTTAACGCCATTTTATTGAAAACATTACTAATTACCATTCAATAATGCCACATAACTTTTATTAATCACAATGTTAACATAACTTCATATAACAATTAACCAGGGCAAAATAGTCCACTCATCCTACCCGAAGTACACCGCATTACCCTAATAACACACTTACTCTTATATCAGAAATAGAGTGTCCTGCTCACTTCCATAGCCAATCTCTTTCCAAACTCAACCCAACACCAGGAAGAACAGAAGAGGTCAAGCCTGCACATCTTCTCAACTAACCAGCCACCACATATGAAATTATTAAATCCCCTTCAAGTAATAGCAAATAAGGGACAGATGGGAGGGATGCAAGTTTATGCCAATAACTAATCTCTCAACTCTGCTACCCTTACATAGATGTCTTAAAAAACACCCCGTGCTTACCAAACTTCCTTTCCAAACTTCCTCACTCCAAATTGACCCTTTCTTAGCTTTACCCACCCAAACTCTCTATCCTTTCTTACACCCCCCCACCCAAGTCCCCTTTCCCCCCATTAACTCTCATTTTCTACCCTGCCCTTCAGTACCCTAGACACATAAAGTGGCTCTGGACAACTTGGTTTGTGCCCAAACTGCATTTATTCAGAAATCTATAAAACACACATAAACACATCATACCAAACTTAGCAGTTCATTTGGCAGTATGTTTGCCTACAGCCATAAGAAGACTTTAAAATATATTACGGGTAGATACTGGAATTGTAAACCTCCATCTGCAAAAGACTCTGATGGAAGATATTGCTGCTGATGTTACTTGATGTCACCGTCAAAGGCATAGTGTTTTCAGACCTCATTTAACCTACTGTTGGATCCATAAAATTAAAATATTGAATGGATACAGAGTTGGCAGGGACATCATACAGCAAATAGTGGATGTCTAATGCCTGTATATATATCCTCATGGTTATTCTGGAGAACCTTTCCATGTTGGTACTAAAGTATGTGTACTTTTATGAATTTTAGCTGCAGGGGCTTCCATAACCTACAAGGGGCACAGTGGGAGTTGCACAGACTTCTGCCTCAAGAAAACTCCACCAGTTCCTCAGTACAATGGTGCAACATGTGTGGGAGCATATGGAGTTCTTATGTACTCCTGAAAAATGATGTAGCACCATGCAAAATTTCTATGCCATAGCCCATTTCCTGAGGAATCTGGGACCAAAGATTGCACTCACATTGAAATAAAGGTCCACCTCATGAACTGGGAAGAATGTATGGAAAAACACAAAGACTATCACTCCATCATCCGCCAGGTGGTCTGTAATGTACAATGTATCATATACAGTATGAGTAGAGACCACACATGCACTTTGCATGACCCCTCCCCCACATATAGCACACCTGTGACCTCTTTCAAAGATTTGTAACTGCATGTGCCACCACACATAATATTACACTTAGAAAATAGTTATGGCAAGATTGCCCAGTACAGGGACCTCATTTCCCAAGACCACAGGTAGTGGCAGCTGACATAGATGAGGGATCAGAAGAAGCAACAACAGGAGACAACTATGGCAGACAGAGGCAATCACAATATGCTATTGCAATGGCTAAGAGACAGTGAATTGCACATAGTGTCAAAACTTAAATTGTATAAGAGCTCCACAAATTCAGACGGTAACATTGTTGACTATCCATATGAAAGAAGACACACTTTACAATATTTTTTCCAAGATCTACAACAAAAAAATTAGACTTTTAGGTTCAGTAGGACTTGGGAAAGAAAGTCGTTTTCAGTAGCATGGTGGAACATCCCTATCTCATTTCTTACTTATAAAATATAGCTAAATCTCTCTGGGAATGTTAAATATGTGAAGTATCTGTCAGCTCATTGCACTTACTGAATTACTCATTTTCAATTATGACCATTGGAGAAAAACATTGTTTTGGTTTCTACACAATGATGTACACATACCTAGACCGTACAAGAATGGAGATTAAGACTTTGCCTATCTAATGCCTTGCAATTGTACCTCATTAACAGAACTGGTGAGTCAATGATGTATTAAAGATTCATGTTACAGAAAATCACACTTGGAAAGGATCTGTCATACAGGTAACTGTTACAAATATGTTTAACTTATACTTGTTTGGAAGTATGACTAAACCTTTGGTCCACATATTGGCTAGATTATCTCAGTTTTATGTGAGTTGGCTGTGCAAACATCTCATGCATAGGGTGAAAGTCCTAACAATGTGAATGAGATCCATGATAATGGAAATGTGGCTTAAATATAAAGCATACATGAACATTGAAACCAATGGAGTATATCTTTTTATGCCAGACTTTAAAACATTTCATGACCAAAGATAATCAATTTGATAATGCACAACAACGTTAGCAATAAGTCTGCCTTGCAGAAAGTGTGTGTGTGTGTGTGTGTGTGTGTGTGTGTGTGTGTGTGTGTGTGTGTGTGTGTGTGTGTGTGTACCCTGACCTCATCCTCACATGTCCTATAATCCCAGTAATACAATTATACTGTGTAAACAAAAATAACAAAAGTCCCAAAACATAACTATAGCTTGACTTATTTGTACATTGCAGAATTACAGTGACATCAACTTTTACTTGACTTTCTGCTTTTTTGTTTAACTGCTCATGTGGCACAAAAGGTTTCTGATGTCAGTGTTTCACTGAAATGCCATAGGAATACTGCTCAAATTCTGTTAAGGTGTTTTGTAATTTAATTCAGGCTGATTTTTATACAAAAAATGTTATTGAGATTGACATGGTTCCACTGTGGTTTTTGTTGCGGTTGATTTTTGTTTATTTAAATACCACAGGATTTACCATTCACTTGGATTTTTTATTATTATTATTGTTAGTTTAAATTTGCATACATTTTTGCCATTTGAAACCCTCAAAACTGACAAGTTACTACATTTAATTTTATCCATATTTTATTTTCATCCTTTGGTATTGCTCATTGGTACCACTCATTTATGCCCATTAGGAAAGAAGAGTTCTCACTCTATGACAAAAAAAGTTAAAAAAAAAGAAAAAACTTACACATGCACAAAGACTTAGCCATTGGCTGTGCAAGCAAGACTGCTTTTGTTGCACCCACTTAGCATAATTGAAACTAGTGAAGTCTGAAAAGTACTAATAACCCAAAAAGATAAAATTAGACCTAGTACATCAGCACAGGGATCAAAGACTCAGGCATTAGCCTTATATATTTATGGATTACTTAAACCATTATATGATGCTAATTCTTATTTACTGAAGGATTTTGTGTGATTTTGTTAAGAAAAATGAAGGATGATCTGTAGGATGAAAACATTAGTTTTTTTGATAATGGATGTAATAAGTTTATTTTTAAGTAACCCCCAAGAAAAAGGTTTAGAATTATTTAATGATGCCCTTCTAAGCTGTTAATTTTTATAAACCATGGCCGTTAAGCTAACTATGGATCTAATAGACATAGTGCTTAATGATAATTGTCTGTATTTTGATGGGGAATATTATAAACAGATCCAAGGAATGGCTTTATGGGGGTCCATTGTCCCCAATATTCACAAAGATGGTTATATGATCTAGAAAGTGTGACTAGGTATTTAATTCCAGTCATCCAGTCTTTTCAAATCTAATAAAGATTTTTGAATTACTTGTTCATACTTTGGAAGGAGTCCTTTGATAATGTAGAACATTTTGTAAAATATGTTAATGACACTACTAACTTCTCAAAGTTCACTTACCAGTTTAATTCTAATGAGGTTAATTGCCTGGATGTTTCATTAACTAAAAGTGATACATGATTAATGTCCAATATCTTCAGGAAACCAACCTTTTCCAACTCACATTTACATTTTAAGAGTTGGCATCCATTTACTAAAATGAAAGGTAAAAGAGCAATTGGTAAGGATGGCCTGATGATTTATTAAGAAGACATTTTTTTATGAAAAAAAGATACAACAATAATCTCTATGTTTAGGGAACTTGACTATCCTGGCGAACTAGTATTTCCTGTTGGTGAATAGGTAACATAGGTAGAAGAGACCAATGAAGACTCATATTGGGTGAAGGGTTTGACCATCAGATCATTCCCCTTATGGATGATAAAAGAAACTACAACTGTTATGAGAGGGCAATGGTATATAATTCCATTACCAAAATGGTAAAAAGTATTTTTCAGACGAATTGGAAAAAGTTTATAATGGACAATGTTATTTTAGATATTGAGGGCAATAAACCTATTTTCATACATGAAACAGGACAGGACTTAAATAAGAGCTCTCTAATTATTGACCTGTTGCCATACTTTCTTCCCTCTCTAAAATTCTTGAACACTGTGTTCATAAACAAATCCTGGCCTATCTCACTCAAGAAAGCCTGATCAACCCTAGCCAGCATGGCTTCTGCCCCCACCACAGCACCACTACAACTCTAATTTCCTTTACTAACACCATCTCCCTAGCCAGAGACAATAATAAACTAGTGTCCTGTCTCTTTTTAGATCTCTCCAAGCCTTCGACACTGTCTCTCACCCCATCCTCCTACTCCTCTCCAAACATTCTCAAGTCAACCTCTCCACAGCAACTATCTCTTGGTTTAACAGCTACTACACAGAGAGGCAATAATCTGTCAAATGACTCTCTGCTCTTTCTCTGCATTAAAATGGGTGCTCCACAATGCTCAATTCTAGGCCTACTTCTTTTTGACATCTTTACTAACCAACGTTACATATCATGTTGTCAGTTATCTCTCATACAGTTTGTAGATGACTCCACGGTCATGTCCATTGCTGACAACACCTCTGACCTGCTCACCATGACACAAAAATCTTTCAACCTCACTGAAACATGGCTTACTAACAACCAACTCATAATTAACTCCAAAAAGACAAAATTACTTCTCTTCCTCCCTAAATTCCTCTAACACCTCAAATCCTCATTTACCATGTCTTCCCTTAACAATACTACTATCATACCTGAGATCCACACAAAGTTCCTTTGAGTAATCATAAACAACCAACTTAAATTTGACCTCCATGTACTTTACAACCCACCAAAAGCTCGGCCTACAGTACAGAAACAAAAGGTTCCTCACACATGACTCCACAATCTCACTTACCCAAGCATACTTTCTCCTCAACCTCTTCTACAGCTCGCAAATCTTAACTAACTTACAGTTATCACTACTTTCCAAACTCTAAAGCACCTACAATAAAATCTGTTAGATTTTGCTGCTAATCTGGCTTCTAAATTAGCCTACTGTCGCTCTCTCAGGACACTCAGCTGGCTAGAGTTTCCTAACCAACTCTTATTTGCTCAAATTCTCATTATCTCTTCTATCCTGAACAAGGCTTCCTCATGTCCCAATATCTCCTCAGTAGTCTCCCTCTATACCCTTCTTGATCCCTCAAAACTTCAGACCAATGTCTCTTACAAATTCACAAACCTAAAAAAATCTATTGGACAGAATCTCTACAGCTATTTTCTTACTATTTCATGGAACAAACTTCCCATGACCCTCAGAAATATTACTCATGTCCTTGAATTCAAGAAAACTCTCAAAATTACCTAAACTGCACCTGGACTTATCACTGTAATCATCCCACTTGAACCCAATCCTTTCTCCTCCATTACTTTCTCCATTTCAACCTTTCCTTCCTATTCCTCCCTTTCCTCTTGTGAAGATATGTGAAGGCTGCCAGCCTAGCTAAATAGAATTTTGTAGATAAGTCTGTCATTTGTAAATATTAATAAGCCACAGGCTTGTTCTCTTAAATGGAAGGATATTGTGTTAAATGCTGAATGTCAAAAATGTAACAACAGTGCACTTTGCTGGAAGAAAGCTGATAAGTCAAGCATCGTCAACTCACCAGTACTCTGCTTTTGCTCTGTATGTAAGTTTATTTAGAACTGTGATTGCTCTTATGAAAAGATAGAAATTTTAAGTTTAGTCTATCTGTTTTCTATATTTATGCCAGAACTATTCTACAGTATTATTTTAAGCATTTTATTGTAATGTCTGAACTCTTGACTAGCACTGTGTAGTAAGAAGTACTGCTTGTGTTTTTATTATGTATTATTAAATATTTTTAAACCTTTCACATGTGGCTGTTTTGTGTGGAGATAATTTAAGTTTTAGAGTACATTGCATGCATATAGTGATACTGTCAAAGCCACTCCAATAGCTTTAGCCCTGGGTCACACTTACTATTTGGATAATAATATTGTACAATAATAATTGGACACCCTTTGGTAAGGGCTTTTTAGTAGCCAATATTAGTGGTTGGTCGCAGTGATTACTAACTTATAGCCCGACAGAACAGGGGTACAGCTGGAGAACCTGTGCCAGCCTTCCACAGGAGGGTCTGGGTGTTTGTAACTAAATCAAATCTTAAAGTGTGTGTGTGTGTGTGTGTGTGTGTGTGTGTGTGTGTGTGTGTGTGTGTGTGTGTGTGTGTGTGTGTGTGTGTCAACTACTTGGGCAGGGACACGAAGCACTGGTTGGACAGGAAGGATGCTGGAGGTTTTACCTTGATCCCTAGGCTGAAATCTGGACCCTATAGTTGTGCCAGTGGGGAGTCTTATTGGGGATCTGGAGAGAAAGGGAGAAGCTATCCCCAGACTGACTGTGATCTCTGTATGTTCTTAAGGGAAATTGTACTTTACTGTGTGTGTATTTGTTATAATTCCCAGTGTGGACGCCCCTCACTGGTGTTAGTGGTGAGGATTGAGGGTCCTTGATTACTGAGCCAGGGCATGGGTGTCACATATTAATTGGTGATATTGGTGGGATATCCACACCACATATTAATTGATTGGCAATTGACATGTAGTGGTGTTTACAGTGAATTCCTGTAGCTTGTGTACAGTGATCACTGAAGGTGTCTTTGTACTCTAAATCAGCCACACAGTGAATATTCAGAGTTCAATACACAATTGATTTATTTTCTTTGTTAGCTTAGTTAGTCAGGGAGAGCAAGCAAGCATGTTAGTAGAGGAGTATGGCAAGCTGTCAAGGAGCCAGTTGGCTGACATGTGCCAGGCTAAAGGACTGGTGCATGGAAACCTAACTAAGGCAGACATGATTGCAGCTTTGATCACAGCTGCATCAGAAAACAGCAATCAGGAGGGCGATCAGACTGGCTGTGGAGATGTATAACACCCAGAGAATGGACAGCTCAACCTTTCTGCAGAGGTCTTATAAATCCATCTGGCACTAAAGGGACTTGAGTTGGAGGCCAGGTGTTTGGAAACAGAAGTAACAGAGAAACTGAGATGTCTACAGGCTGAGAAGAATGAAAAACTGCTATGCCTGGAAGCTGAGGAGAAGGAAAGGCAGAGGCAGCACAAAAAAGAGATGCTGACTCTTTGCAAAAGTCATGGAGGTAATGGGGAAAGGAGTAACCGGACCCTGGAAGTGCAAAAGGTCAGTGAATTTCTTCCGCAGTTTAAAGAGGGGGATAATTTTGATAGTTTCATTCATATGTTTGAGAGGGTATGTAAACATTGTGATGCTGACCAAAGGCTCAGGGTACGGTTCCTGACCACCTTACTCCATGGTAAAGCTGAAACTGTGTTGTCTAAACTTGCTGATCACAATTTTTTTAATTATATTGCTGTTAAGAATTGTCTGTTAGAATTTTTTAAGCTAACTCCTGAAAATTATAGGAAAAAGTTTAATGAGCATAGACACAAGGCAGAAGAAAGTGTGTGTGAATATGTTGCTGAACTGAGCACTTATTTTCATAGGTAGATGAGTGGATGTCAGGTCACCACTTTTGAAGAGCTGGCAGACCTTTTGGTGAGGGAGCAAGCTCGTAACACTTTGCCTGAGGACATGAGGATCTGGTTAGCTGATAGACAATGTGCTACTTCAGATGAGTTGGGGAAGAAGGGAGACCTATACCTAGCAAGCAGGACATTCCTGCACAGGAATGGGACCCCCTGTACTGCTCATGGGTCTAAAGAAACCCATGGTGGGCAGCTCAGATGGCCCCAACAGAATCTGTCAGTAGCAGGGGAAGCCACTGGCCCAGGTACATGTACAGGACCTAGGGTTAAATGTTTTGAATGCAACCAGTGGGGCCATGTGGCATATAGATGTCCACAGAGGCAAGGTGGGGAACAAAAGGTGAGAAGGCCAGTAAGTGAGAAAGACAAAATGCAAATAGTAGGTTGTCTTGAAACAACAAGTGTACCAAACTACCACAAGAGGTTATATCATATCATAGAGAATGACAAAGAGGCCATTGCTAAGAGATACATAACCTCTGACATAACCATTGTGAAGCTTGCAATGATTACAGAGGAGCACTACTTGCCTGGGCAGACTACTCCAATCAGAGCTTTAGGAGGGACCCCATTCCAAATACCTTTGGCTAGTGTTTACCTTGACTGGGAGGGTAGAAAAGGAAGCCAGTAATGGGTGTGTTGGAGGATATCCCTGCAGATGTCCTGATAGGGCATTATTTTGATAAGGCAGTAACATGAGTTTGTGCAGTTACATGCAGTCAGGTTTGGAGACAAGCTTGTGGGTCTTGTAGCCTGGGCGAGACTCAGACAGATTGCATATTTGCAGCCAGGACTGGTGAGGTGGTTACTTCAGGGAGGGAGCTACCCTGTAGCAGTGAGACTGAAGGTGAGCCATAGCTGCTTGTGGGTACTGATGTTCCCTTGGACAAAGTGATTGCAAGGCCAGAGGTGAGTAGTAGTACCCAGGCTGATAGTGAGGTACCACTGTCAGAGGTTCATAGATTCATAGGTTGGTACTCATCTATCGGCCCTGAGGCTTTTACCAGCCTAGCCATAACAAGTCCCTGGCTATTTCTTACCACAGAATTTACTTCCCTATACCCCTGTCTAGCAGGGTGACTGACGTGATCCCCGGGGTGAATTTCCTATCTCCCATCTAATCATCAAGCTTCCTTTTGAAGTGGGCCAAAGAGGCACTCTGCTTGACATGTATGAGCAGTCTATTCCAGAGTCTAGGGAGTCTCTGGGTCAAGAACCTATTCCTCCAGCATGTTTTGTTCATTGTGATGACAAGGTTTAGATCCCTGGAGCGTGTGTCTCTGAGGGATTGGGATTTCTTTAAGTGTAGCATGTCCAACAGATCTGGGTTTGACATGGCCTTGTATGTTAAGCAGAGATCGCCTTTGAGTAGATAATATGTGACAGAGTATAGGTGGAGTTTTTTTAGATGGTCAGCATAGGGCATCTGCTTTAGGTCTGTGATTCTTTTAGTGAGGTATTTCTGTGGCCTTTCCAGTTGTTGCAGATATCTTGAGAGGTACATACCAAATGGGTTGTTGTATTCTATAATGGGTCTAATGAGGGATGAGTACAGTGGGACAATGACCTCCTTTTTTCTGGATGAAAAGCCCTTAGTGATGAGGTGTGCCACATAGAAGGATTTCCTGACTGTTGTGGCAATGTGGTTATCGAAGGTGAGTCCACTGTCCACCTGTGTCCCTAAGTTTCTTATCACACTTTCAGTGTTTAGTGTACTGCCACCTATGTGGTAATTCACAGGTACATGTTTTTTTCCCAAAGGGGATAACTATACATTTCTTAGCATTGAGCTTGAGTCCATGGCTCTGGCACCAAGCATCTGTTTCTGTAAGGCCCTTTTGTAGAATATCTAAATCATTTGGGGATTCAGTAATGGCTCCCAGTTTGCAGTCATCTGCAAACTTTGTTAGCTAGAGTCCCTTAGTGTTGGCCTGTACTTCAGAGAAGTAGATGCCAAACAAGAGCGGTCCCAGGACTGAATCCTGAGGTACTCCACTTGTCACTTGTCTGGAGCTGGATCTGGAGTCAGCTACTTTTATAGTGTGGCTTCTGTCAGTAAGCCAGTTGGTAACCCACCGAGTGACATAGGGATTAATGCCCAGCTTAGTAAGTTTATCTATGATTCCAGAGTGGGGGATGGTGTCAAAGGCCTTGGCGAGGTCCAGATAAGCTGTGTGGTCCACCTTACCCTTATCCACGGCTCTGGAGACTGATTCGGAGAAGTCAATCAGGTTCTTGAGGCAACATCGGCCCTTCACGAACCCAAACTGGTTGGTGTCGTCTTTGAAGATTGCCAATGTCTTTGTTTATAAGTTCCATGATAATATATTCCATGGCCTTGCAGATCAGGCTCATCAGACTGATGGAGTGGAAGTTCCCAGGATCCAAGGTGGATCCCCCCTTGTGGAGTGGGATAACTGCAACTTGTGCTCCACTCATTGGGCACGAAGCCTGAGGATGCCAGGCTTCCTGTGGAAGGGGAGCTGGGAAGGGTTACAAAGAGAGAGTTCGGACAGGCTCAGCTCTCAGACCCTACATTACAAGGCCTGAGGCAGGTAGCTAGTGAGGCATCTGATTCTCAAGGGAAGGGGGAATCTGTATATTGGGACAAAGAGTTACTGTATAGAGAGTGGACCCCTGAGGGAGGGCTAGAAGGTGAGAAAATGCAGCAGTTGGTAGTGCCTAGAACCTACCATATGGTGCTTCTAGCCATAGCCCATGATATTCCCTTTGCAGGCAATATGGGCATAAAACGTACAAAGAGATGTATTGTGCAGAACTTTTATTGGCCTGGAATTTCCAGAGATGTAACAGGGCACTGCAGGACCTGTGAGCAGTGCCAAAAGGTAGGCAAGGCAGGAGATAAGGTGAGAGCTTCTTTGATGCCTTTGCCTGTGATGGAGGAGCCATTTCAGAGGGTACCTATGGATATTGTGTGGCCTCTGAGCACCCCAAGTTCCACAGGGAAAAAATATATCCTAGTGGTAGTAGACTATGCTACAAGATACCCTGAGGCAGTAGCTTTGTCCTCCATTGAGGCAGCAAAGGTGGAAAATGCTTTGTTACACATTTTCAGCAGGGTAGCTTTCCCAAAAGAAATACTGACTGACAGAGGTGCCAATTTCATGTCAGACCTGCTGGCTTGTCTGTAGAAGTACTGTGGGGTGAAGCACCTGAAGACCACCCACTACCATCCCCAGACTAATGGTCTTGTTGAGAGGTTAATCTCTACAATCAAGTCCATTCTACAGGCATTTGCAGACCAGTTTAAGAGGGAGTGGGGCAAATATTTGCCCCATCTGTTGTTTGCTTACAGAGAGGTTCTACAGGAATCCACAGGTTTTTCACCCTTTGAGTTGCTGTATGGGCATGGGGTGAGGGGACCTCTAGATTTAATTCATGATGAGTCGGATAGTGAGTGTGAATCTCATAAGGGATCTGTTGTGGCATATGTCCAAAACCTCAGGACAAGGCTCCAGGAACTCATGGGTTTGGGCCAGGAGAACTGAGCAGAAACCCAATGACAGAAAAAGGTCTAATATGACTGGAATGCTTGAGCTAGAGAGTATGCTGTAGGGCAGCAGGTAATGGTTCTCATTCCTGTCAGACACAACAAGCTGCAAGCAGCTTGGGAGGGACCCTACAAGGTGGTAAAAAAGGTAAGTGATGTTAACTACATGGTAGAGCTACTAGGCAGGAGGCAGGGGCACAGATTGTACCATGTTAACATAATGAAACTTTACCATGATAGGGAGGCCCTTGTGCTGAGTATTTGCAGTGGATTTCAGGAGGAGTATAAGGGAGATCTGGTGAATGATCTGCTCAGTGAGGCTCGGACTGATACCTCAGTGGATGGGGTAGCAATGTCCCAGCAGATATCTCCTACGAAGGTTTGAGAAATCTGAGCAGTGTTATAGGAGTTTGGGGACTTGTTCACTGGGAAACCAAGGTGCACCCACCTTGTGCAGCACCAGGTAGATACAGGACCCCAAAGGCATATTAGGCAGGTCCCTTATATGGTGCCTGAGAGTAAAACAGACTCTGAGGCAGGAGATACAGGAGATGTTGGAATTAGGGGAAATTCAAGAGTCCAACAGTCCCTGGACCTCCCAAGTGGTGCTGGTGCCAAATAAGGATGGCAACACCAGGTTCTGTGTGAACTTCAGGAAATTAAATAGTCACACAGAGTCAGATGCTTACCCCATGCCTAGGACAGATGAGGCCCTAGAGCAGCTGGGTGGGGCTAAGTATCTTACCACTGTTGATCTTACCAAGGGTGACTGGCAGGTACTCTTGACTCCCAGTGCGAGAGAGATTTCAGCCTTTGTGACTCCTTTTGGCTTGTATGAGTTCACAAAGATGCCCTTTGGGATGAAAAATGTCCCATCGACTTTTCAGAGGGTGGTAGATCATATCCCAGCATGAGCAGGGAGTTTTGCCCTTGCTTACCTAGATGATATTGCCATCTACAGCCATTCCTGGCACAAGCACCTTCAACATGTCAGAGAGGTACTGGGCAGACTACAGAGGGCAGGGTTGACCATTAAGCTGAGCAAATGTCAAGTGGGTATGGCACAGGTCTCCTACCTGGGACATAGAGTGGGGAGTGGTAAGATCAGGCCAAAACATGCCAAAGTAGAAGCCATTCAGGTATGGCCTACACAAGTTACCAACAAGCAGGTGAGGGCATTCTTTGCAACAGCAGAGTACTACAGAAAGTTTGTCCCCAGTTATTGTACCATAGCTGCTCCCCTCATAGACCTGACAAGGAAAACAGTCCAGATAGGGTAGTGTGGACCCCAGCATGTGAGCAGGCATTCTAGAAGATTAAAGAAGCTTTGGGACGACCCCCTGTGTTAACCAGTCCAGATTACAGTAAAGAATTTGTTGTGCAGGTGGATGCTTTTTAACCATGGGGTGGGGGCTGTACTTAGCCAGATTACTTCAGAGGGAGAAGAGCATCCAGTGGTTTATCTCAGTCGTAGGCTCTAACCCAAGGAGGAATGCTATGCAGCTGAAGAAAAGGATTCACATCCAGATCAAGTGAGGTCATTGTTCCCCTGTACTCTTCACTTATCAGGCCAATGATCGAGTACAATGCCCCATTCGGGATGTATCTCACCCGACACCTGCAGCAATTGGAGAGACCCCAAAAGTTCCAAACCAAAAGGATAAAGGGACTCCAAAATCTGTCATATGCTGCCAGACTGAAGAAACTCCAGCTCTATTCAGTCACATACCGCCTGCTCAGAGGTGACCTGTGCCTGACATACAAGGCCATGTCCAACCCGGAATTAATGGACATGCTCCACCTCAAAAAATCCAAATCTATCAGATCCACTAGAGCAAGTGACTTAAACCTTAGCACGGATATAAATAGGACATGCTGGAGGGATAGATTTGTCACCCAGAGACTCCCTATGCTGTGGAATAGAATCCCAGTCCATGTGAGGCGAGCACCTCGCTGGCTCTGTTCAAGAGAAATCTTGACCGGTGGATGGGAAATCGTAGGTTTACCCCAGGAATCATCTCTGTGTCACTGCTGGACAGAGGCACAACAAACTAATGGGCACAGTATTTTTTAACATAAGGGGTGGCGTAAGCCACAAAACTTTGGGCTAGGCTTATAAATACCTTAGGGCAGATAGCCTAGTATAAACCTATGAACCTATGAACCTATGTCTAGCCATAGTGTGGGCACTGCAGAAACTTCAGTCTTATCTGTATGGAAGAAAATTCACTGTAGTGACAGATCACAATCCCCTAACATGGTTAAACAGAGCCAGCCAGCAAAATACCAAGTTGCTAAGATGGAGCCTAGGGTTTCAAGCATATGATATGTCAGTGCAGCAAAGCAGTGGGAGTAGCAATGCAAACGCAGATGGGCTCTCAAGACTGGGAATGGGGTAAGGTATACTCAGATAGATCTAACCCTCTCAAACAATGTTTCTCAAGGGTCACTTGAAAAACTAGCTTGAGTTCTCAGGGTGGGGAGAAATGTGAAGATATGCGAAGGCCCAGCCCAGCTAGATAGAATTATGTAGATAATTCTTTCATTTGTAAATATTAATAAGCCACAGACTTGTTCTCTTAAATGGAAGAAAATTGTGTTAAATGCTGAACATCATAAATGTAACAATAGTACACTATGCTGGAAGAAAGCTGATAAGTCAAGCCTTGTATGACTGTTTGATCTCAAACCTGGAGCCTATTTGTCTGAACTAACAGATTCTTTCTATTGTTTTGAGACCAGAGTTAATTGCTACATTTTACATATGTAATGCCTTTAATTATAGCGGTTTCCTGGCCAGGTGCAAGATCAAAGCTATGTTAAACTCTGAGTTTCTGTTAGCCTGGGAAACCATAGAAGAATGATGCAATCTAAAATGAGTCAGCAGTGATGTATTATCAATTGAAAAGACTGTCTCAGAAAGAGCGAGAGAGCATTTTGGATTTTGTCTAAAGCTGAACAACAACTCACCAGTACTTTGCTTTTGCTCTATATGTGAGTGTATTTAGAACTGTGATTGCTCTTAGGAAAAGATAGAAAATAGTAAGTTTAGTCTAGCTGTTTTCTATATTTCTGTCAGAACTATTCTACAGTATTACTTTAAGCATTTTCCTGTGATGTCTGAACTTTTGACTAACACTGTGTAGTAAGAAGTATTGTCTTGTGTTTTTATTATTTATTATTAAATATTTTTAAACCTTTCAACTGTGGCTGTTTTGTGTAGAGATAATTTAAGCTCTAGAGTACATTGCATGTATATAGTGATACTGTCCAAGCTACTCCAATAGATTTAGCCCTGGGTCACACTTACTATTTGGATAATAATATTGCACAGCAGCCTTCCCCAGGAAGATCTGTGTGTTTGTATCTAAATCAAATCTTAAAGTGTGTGTGTGTGTGTGTGTGTGTGTGTGTGTGTGTGTGTGTGTGTGTGTGTGTGTGTGTGTGTGTGTGAGCTACTTGGGCAGGGACATGAAGCACTGGTTGAACAGAGAGGGTGCTGGAGGTTTTAGCTTGACCACTAGGCTGAGATCTGGACCTTATAGCTGTGCCAGTGGGGAGTCTTATTGGGGATCTGGAGAGAAAGAGAGAGACCAGCCCCAGACTGATTGTGATCTCTGTGTGTTCTTAAAGGAAATTGTAGTTTATTGTGTGTGTATTTGTTATCCTTCCCAATGTGGACGCCCCTCACTGGTGTTAGTGGTGAGGACTGAGGCTCCTTGATTACTGGGCCAGGCCATGGGGATCACACCTCTAATTATCTTATCAAAACTAACCTCATAATATGACAATACAGTCGCTTAGTAATCTCCATGCTGCTTCACTTCTTAGTCATCATAACATGCTACCTGCATCCTACTTGCAATATGGCTTTTATATTAAATATCTGCACCTCAGGTGGATTATAAAACAAACTGCTTGGAACTGCACTGTTGTCCACTGTTAACAATCCAGATGTGTTATTGTCAGTTTTATGTTATTAGCTGCTTTTTTTAATTATAACATTGTATAAATGTCACTTTCGCTGTTTTTTTCTTACTGATACTGTAATGGAAATTTGCTTAATTATTTTATTGTATTTTACTTTAATCATGCAATTTTCCGGTTTATACTCTGGAGCTTTTCTCCCCTGGCCTCCACTGTTAAAGGGCAATAGCCTAGTCAGATTATCCTGGTCAACAAATGTCAACTAAATAAATAAATAAATAGGCTTGCATACAAGAATAACATTAAGATAAATTACAATAAAAAGGACACTAGAAAGTGTGGATCATGCAATCAATGCAAGTACATTTATGAAGATCAAGAAACCCTGATATTTTTGGAGGAAGGAGGAATTGCCACGCTAGAGGGTTCATTTATATTGTTAGTTATTCCAATTGCTATTTTTTTACATAGGAAAATCAAAATGTCCATTACAGAAAGGGATATGTTAGCATTGTTTTGATATTTCAAAAAGTGTACTGACAATGCTATTCATAGACACACCTTTATTTGTGGAGATAATCGTGAGCTTAAATTCACCATTCTGGAAAAGGTGCCTAAAGATCCCAGCTGAGATCACTGGGAAAACAAAACTGAAATAAAAGAAACAATGTGGCGATTTAGACTGAATGCCATAGAACCTTCTTATCTAAATGATGTTATTTTTTTACACTGTGTGATGAAATCACTGTTCTCCAAGTTATAGGACTAATGGTATTAGTTTATGTAACTGTCAATTTTTTTCAGCTCAGAAATATTTACTTTATAGGAATTGTACAGTACAATTCATTTCGAAATAATTTTATTGGAGACAATGTATTTAGTTTTTTTTAGAATTTCATTAGAACTACCTCATTAGAAGTATTTTATTAATATATTTGTGTAGATATTTACATAAAAGCTTATAAATGATTTTAGATACATATACATTTATAGTGAGTATTTAATTAATTGTTAGCAAGGATGTAGAGTGTCATGTGTATTTGTTTATGTTTAAACAGAAAGTTATGATTATTTGTTCAGTTCTGATTAAGTCCATTTCAATTTAAAAGATGAAAAGGCTCAATGTGGAATAAACTTATATAAGCAGAAACAAATAGAACATGCTGGAGGGATACATTCCCTCCCAGAGACTTCCCATACTCTGGAACAAACTACCCACTCATGTCAAGCAAAGCTCCTCATTTAAGAAAAATCTTGATGACTGGATGGGAAATAGAAAATTCACCCCGGGGATCACGTCTGCAGCACTGCTTGGCAGGGACACAGGAAAATAATTTCCTTGGGTGGCGAAAGCCAGGGAACCTTTTTGGCTAGGCTTGTATAGGCCCCAGGGCCTACAGCCTAGTATCTACCTATGAACCTATGAACATATTCTTTGTTTGGTTATGTGGAATGTGTGTGCTTTTTGTTTTTTTTTTTTTGTTTTTTTTTTTTCAACTGGCAGTGGTCCGACTCTGCAAAGCAGTGTATTTGTGTGAATTTAGAAAAGTACTTTGATTTTAACTGTCTAAATGGCACAATGTGCTAATGAAGGCTGTGCTGAATAGGTGCAGGGTTTGGATCCATGTAGGCTTTAATGTGGCATAATATATGTAATAATTTCAATTTTACATCTTGATTTACCCTGGATCTTCCACACACACAAGCAATTCATTATGGTAATGTTGAAATATAATTATTTACTTTGGATAATAACGCTGATGTTACTTATGTGTCTCACAGAAAGGATATCACACCAATAGTAATAATAACATAGTTCTGTGTGCACTCTGTGAAATTAAAAAGTACACTTGCAAATAAATTAGAAAATATAACTTGCAAGGTACAGAGGTAATTGAACATGTAGACACAGTCATAATGGCTGGAAACCATGTACTCACACTGCTTCATTAGCTTATTTAGATACTGATCATGTCTGCTTAATCTTTCTGGAAAATGTTTGTGTGCACATCTCATCATGTACGGCCTTATAACCCTATCCTCTTTATGTGGCCTTTTCTAAAATAATAATGATTCCAGTTAAAACATGTGCACATCAAGCACATGGACAACAAATGTTTTGTAAACTAAAACTGTCATTTCTGTGGTCATTCCTTGCACAATAGTTGGCTGTGGTCAGCACTGACTGTAAAGAAATGACACTCATCTTTCTATAGCAAAACCTCAAAAATTAATTTTACATGCACTATGGCATTGCCATTGGCCACATACCTTAGCTCAGAAACATAGCTTACACAACCAGTATCATGACCCACCACCCTACTCACTCAGGTCTTCTACGAAGAGCAAAAAAAAAGGTACTTCACTGGAATTAGCCAATCAGCTTCTAGCAGTTGCTTTCAAATACCCCCCCTGAAATCTTTCACTGAAGAGCAAAAAAAAAAAGCCATTCTTTCTACTGTCAAACCCCACTTCCCTTCCTCCAGCCCAGATATTAAGGTCCCATTCCTATGCCCTGCCTACTATCCACCTTCTGCATTTTTTTATTAAAACAAATGATTTCTTCTTTTAAACTACAACAAACTGCATGCTACAAATGTAATAAACATTTACTACAGTTTATGCTCTGCCTGAGTGAAGTGCTATGTCACTCATGTTTTAGTTAAAAAAGAATATTTTAAACTGTATAAAACTGCTTGCTACAAAAGCAGCAAGTAGTTGCTACAGTTCATATCCTGGATGCATGGAGTGCTACTGTGCCCATGTTTTAGTTTAGAAAAAAACAGATTTTCTTTTCTTTTTACTTTTAAGGTATAGTTAAGTGTAGTTTTGTATTGGGTAAATATCAATAGAAAGAAAGCTTTTATACATTCTGTAACATAAAATATATTTCATATACATGCATATGGGAATTGTGATACAAGAAATGTTATTTATTTGGCTATGTGTCAAATGTGCAGCATATTATGTTGGCAAAACCAAGAGAAGACTAAAATACTGTATCAGTAGCCAGTTGTCGGAGAATCAATAGGAAGTGAAACTCTAACACATTATATAAACATATCGAACAGTTCAATGCTACACATTCCACCTGGATTCTCAAAAGCTTGCACAGAGTGCAAGATGAGTGCAGGAGCTCACACAGGCAATACGTCTGCCGTGCAATCCAGGAACAGCCGACAGGGGCATGCATGAGAGCTCCAGCACTAATCCTGCCTGGACTAAGCCCTGGTATGCAAATCACCTCATTTGCAGGAGACATCCATGCAAATGAGGTGATTTTGCAATCCAGGAAGCTTGCAATAGTCTGTGCAAGACTAGTGCAATCTGTAGAAATGTACTCGGTTAGTAACCGAGTACATTTCTGCAAATTCCAAAACAGAGCTATGACAGCTCCAAATAAAGGCTGCATATCATTGAGAAAGCATGCCAATGGCCATGTATAATGCCATTGACATTGCAAACTGTTAAAACAATAGAAAAATCAACTTTTAATTTTTTTTCGATGATCTCGACTGTTTAAGCATAGGGCAGCGGTGCACAAATGGGATCGGGAGGAAAATAAGAAAATAAACTGAAAATTAGCATTCTAACTAAAATCAGTATTTTGCCATGCAAGTCAATGGCAGGCAGAAGACAACCTGGTCAGTGAGTAGTGGTTGCTAAGAGGGGAGGCTCAGTGTGGGACATGTAACTATGCATTAGCAGGCAATCCTATGCAAATGAGGGAAAGGTTATTGAATCCCAGATTTTCCCAGGGTGTGAGGCAGGTCCCAAGAGTGCAAGAGTATAAATAACTGGGTGCAAGACTAGGATATAGGTGACACCATGGGGGTGTGTGTCAGGCATACTGTATGCAGATTGGAGATCTGTGGCTCAGGATTGCTCCTAGCATAGCACTGCTAAACTAGGGGTGTGTCTAAACCTGCCTAGCACTCTTTACAAAGTGTAAGCGGGTGTGTGCGCCATGCACCAGGTTTTACAAGAAGAAAAAGGAAGTTAAACTAGGAAAAAACAGCTCTGTGCACATTTGAACACTCTGTGTGCGCGGCACACACACGGGCTTAAACACGGAGGCAATGGGAAGGGAAAACAGCAGTAGGAAGGTAATCAAGGAGAACTAGTTTAGCTGACAGGTGAAATGTATGACAATCAGCCAATTACACAGGCAGCAGACCAGCCCAGCCCAGCACACCAGTATAAACTATGCAAACACCTTCTCCCCTTGTTTTTCCCAAAAAAGTCTGCACCACCGGTGTATACAGATGGGGAAATTTTACAAAACGAAAGCAAGAGAAAAAATGTTAGGGGCTGCTTTTGCTATCATAAACCAGTATGTGCAAGAGGCTGAGGGTGGTGAGGATGTGAATGCTGCTGAGCAACCCACAGTGAGGAGATGGAGAAGAGTGTACAGACCCAGGGTAATCTACCAAGGGCTACATGAGCTGGAGATAGTGGACCGCTATATGGTTGACAGGGACCTCCTATAGCAAATTGTTGAGCTGTGCCGGCCACGCCTGACACACAGAACTAACAGAGGGGTACCCATCCCAGTGGATACCAAGGTATGTGTAGGCCTAAGAATACTAGCTACAGGTACCTTGCAAAGGCCAACTGGGGATATGATGGGAATTTCACAGGCATCAGTATCCAGGGTACTCCACCAGTTCCTGCATGCCATGTCAGCACATGTCGGTGAGCATGTATATTTCCCCATCACCCATGAGGCGTTGGCCAGCAATATGCATCTCTTCCACCAAATAGCAGAATACCCTGAGGTAGTGGGTGCAATAGACTGCACACACATATGCATTACAGCACCACCAGGTGAGTGGGGTAGGGTCTACATCAGACGCAAGGGCTTCCACTTAATCAACTGCCAGGTCGTGTGCAATGCCCAGGGCATAATAATGAATGTGTGTGCTGGCTGCCCTGGAAGCTACCACAATTCCCACATATAGCATCTGATGCAGCTGTACCAGAAATTTGCCAATGGCGACATCCCACACGGTCACCTAGTGGGGGATGCTGGATATGCACTGGAGCCATGGCTGATGACACCCATCAGAAATGCACACACACCCGAACAAGAACTCCATAATGAGGCACATGCACAGACACGAGTCATAATAGAGCATGTGTTTGGGATGCTCAAGTAATGATTCTGGTGCCTGGACACATCTGGTGGAGCCTTGCAGTACTCACCAGCTACACGTACCCAAATTGTTTTTGTATGTGCCATGCTACACAATATGATCCTGTGGAAACAGCTGCAGCAGGAACAGCATGGGGCAGGGCCTCACAGCCCCCCACCAGTGCTAAGGCCTGCACAGGTGCAGAGTGACTTGGAGGAGGAACAACCTGAGCCTGCCCCAGTAGGTAGAAGGAGGTGTGTCCAGTATGCCCTGGCCTTGGCAAAAAGGCAATGCATAGCACATGCACTGACACAGTAGGGACCCAGGGAATGACACCTCTCTCTGACTCTCACATACAGTAAAAGGGATGCCAAACATGACGCTCTTGTACTCAACCATGTATAGGGAGTTTACTATGTGCATCCGACATAGGCAGCTCTGCAGCACCACTCTCAATACTGGGACACCCACAAGGTAAGTGACCCACACATGCCAGTTTTGGGGGCACATACCCAACAACAGTCGCAGCCAGCAGGATAGTTGTAGACAAACACAAACAAATGCTGTACTATGACCTCTTAATGAGCCCTATGGGTAACCCATACCCCAGGCCTACAAAGACAGACTACAGCAGGCCAGCCAGTGGGATGTAAGTTGCGAAGGCTAGGAAGTAAGAAACTAATATGTAGGTAGTTAAAGCTAAGATCTGTAGTACACTGGTATGCCTCTAGTCAGCACGATAGGTAAGACTACAGACTGAAATGGTGTAACCGACATACCAGCACAGTTCTAGCAAATGTGTAAAAGTGTAAGGTGTGCCCCACCATCCTACTCACACTTATAACATTCAGGTGTGCCCCCCACCCCTGTGTTGAAATGTAGAAACAGTCAGGTGTCCCCCCTCACTATGCAGAAATGTAGCAGCAGTCAATGACAAATGACCGATGTATACCCTGCAGACACAGCATGCTACCTGTCGGTGTACAACACAAAGGTCAGCATCGCAGTACAAACTACCTGGACTTGATCCACACATGCAATATAGATGGCCATTCTGGGCATGTTTACACACTTACAGGAATGAAGGCAATGTCAGTCAACAACATAATGAAAGGCCACACTGGGCATGCTCACACACTTAAACACATGAAGGCTATGTCAGCAAACACCAGTGGACCAGATATATCTGGCAGTTGGAGTTCTTAGTGCAGACACATGTCAGTATGCACCACTCCTGCCTTGCACACACAGTGGATAGGAATACAGACATATATGTAAGGACAACACACTATAATAAGCCAAAGTTAGATGGACATAGACGTGTGGAAGAGGGTGACCGTGACAAGGAGCCATCTGGGCCTGTTCCACCCAGCACACAGCCAAAGGGCCCCAAACACATGAGGTGCAGGTGTCACTAACTGCAGATACTAGCCACCAGTATCTGTCAGCATGACAGCATGTTGCACGTGCCAGCTGTGCAATATGACTGTACAAGGAAGTAGTCACCTAGCAGCTGTATACACGTACCTGTGGCATATGACCTTGTGTGTGCCTGCATGTGGCATGTCAACCCCTACATGAATGGGTTATGGCCCATGCACACACCACCCCCCATAGCAGTATCATGACAAGCCTGCTGAGGTCATCCAATGTGAAATACACCTTTGGGAGAGCTGTAGCTCAGTAATCCCCATGACGCGTCCCATAACTGCGTACTGCTGTAGTGATAAACTAGTTAGGTAGTAGTCCTAACCCCAGACCTGGCAACTGTGTGAGTGTGTGTTTGTGTGCGTGTCTCTCTGTCTCTGACTGTGCAGAGAGAAATGCTTTTTAGGCTATTCACACTCTGTACAGTTCATATACACAACTTTGCAAGGCTGCTGTTACTCACCTAGAAATACACCTCTGGGGAAATCATAGCCCAGAAATCTCCGTAGTGCAGCCTGTATCTGCGTACTGCTATAGTATGATAACCTAGTTAGGTAGGTGTTCTAACCCCAGACCTGGCAACTGTGTGCTTGTGTGTGAATCTGTGTGTGTCGGACTGAGTAGAAAGCAATGCTTTTTAGGCCACTCACACCCCGTACAATTCATATACCAACTTTGACAAGGCTGCTGATGTCACTCACCTAGAAATACATCTCTGGGGAAATCATATCCCAGTAATCTCTGTAGTGCATCCTATAACGGCATACTGCTGTAGTGTGATAAAGTAATTAGGCAGGTGTTCCAACCCCAGACTTAGCAACTGTGTATGAATCTGTGCATCATTGTGTCTCTGACTGAGTGAGTAACAATGCTTTTTAGGCCACACACACTCCTTAGAATTCATATACCCAACATTGGCAAGGCTGCTGATGTCACTCACCTAGAAATACACCTCTGGGAAAGTCATAGCCCAGTCATGCCTGTAGCGTGCCCTGTAACTGTGTACTGCTGTGGTGTGATTTAGAACTGTGGTAGGGTTCCATCACCACCCATGGCACTTCTGGATGTTTTGCGTGTATTTCAATGTCTGTGTATGGAGCAATGCATCATAGGCTACTCACTCGCAGTTCATTTCAAAGGCCCTACTTTGCCAATCCTGCTGATGTCATTCATTGTGAAATACAACTGTGGGGAGAAAGCTCCCTGTAGCCCCTGTGGTGCGATCTATAACTAATCCATGCTATAGTGTGATATAGGCCCTGGTCAGGGGTTCTATACCCACACATGACAGTTTTGTGTGTGTCTCACTGTCTGTGTAGGGAGCAATACATTTTAGGCTAGTCACTCGCAGTACAGTTGAAATACCCTACTTTGGTAATCCTGTTGATGTCAGTCACTGTGAAATACACTTTTGGGGAAGAAACACTCCTGTAATGTCCGTGGCGTGTACTGTAACTGCATAGTGCTGTAGTGTAATAAACAAATTAGGTAGGGGTTCAACTCCCAGACATAACTGGTGTGTGTGTGTGTGTGTGTGTGTGTGTGTGTGTGTGTGTGTGTGTGTGTGTGTGTGTGTGTGTGTGTGTAAAACTCATATGCTGTGCAGAGGTGAGTGTGGGGCCAATGTGAAGGAGGTTTTGCTTATTACTTTTATGGTGGCCCTACTATATATCACAATGTCAACCATACAGAGATAACAGATATAAAATAGCTAGGAGCCTGGGGTGCAATGCCCTACCCATACATGCGACACCAAGACCAACCAATCCAAATTAGTAACCCCACTATTACCCAGTGTATACACTCAACCCATGTGTCATATGCACACACATGCCTAGGCAACAGCCAATATGTGGGTAGTACACTGCATACTGGCCACTGATAGTAACTATGCAGTGATAGCAGTGGGCTACAGTGGGCATGTCACCCTGCCCATCCATCCAAATGCATGTACATGCAGACAGTGCACCTCCACCATGTTCCCCAATGGACATCTGCACCACCTGTGGTGCCATCACATGTGGCTTACAACGGACCTACCATGGCTGACAACATGCCCTGTATGGACAGATGACACTGACATCACGGAATGCTGTTGGCATGCTATCAATGTAGGTAAAGGGTAAACCTGCTGACCATTACCAGTTCCTGCCACAGGTGAGCAAGACTGGCACAACTGATGATAAGCTGTGTTTACAACATGAGCCAGACACCCCAGGTACAGTTCCACATGTCACTGTACATGCATGTGGGAGGTGTGCACATCCCAGACACCATCAATGTCATGGACTAAGGAACACATATATGGCATGTGGTGTATAGCATTGGCCACACACACTAGTCACCCAGCTGACTAGATGGGGGATGCAATACCTATCTGTGTGGGCAAATGCAGTAACTGCAGCGCTTAGCCACAATGCAGACCATTGTCATGTGGCCTGATGCCATGGTATACCCATTGCCTACCCTTGTACAGCCTGCTGGCACAGTTGACAACCACACACCTGTGTAGACATGCACTCATGCATGTCAGAACTGGCACCCTGTGTGTACATGTGTGTGTGTGTGTGTGTGTATGTGTGTGTGTGTGTGTGTGTGTGTGTGTGTGTGTGTGTGTGTGTGTGTGTGTGTGTGTGTGTGTGTGTGTGTGTGTGTGTGTGTGTGCGTGTGTGTGTTGTATGGTGTGTATGTCCACATCCACACTCACTACAACCCCCCACAGCATACTGAAGCATGCTGTCTGATGTCTGACTTCTCCTCATACTCTTTGCCCATACGGCCTCCGTATGACCCGTGTGGTGCATGTGACACCTGCACATTGATGTGTTGTGACAATCCCACTACTGATGAGTTGCACTCCTGGCCCTGCCAAGTGTGTCAATGTATGTGCATCCCTGTGTGAGTGTGCCTGTGTTGACGCTGGCATATGTTCATGCAGACAGACACGTGTACGACACCTACCATGTATATGCCGTATCCCTGTTGCAGATGTCACTCACCCTGACATATATGTTCTGAGTGTTCCACATCAGGTAACTCATGTGGTGCACCCAATAACTGCATCGAACTGTGATAGCACTATATAGTTGTTGGGGGTTTGATACCCTGTGCTGGTAGGTGTGTTGCACAAACATGCTTCAGTTTTACCCTCCCCCACTTCTCTGACATGTATCTGCATCTGTCTGCCTTCCCCACTCCCTCTCTAGTGGATGTGGAGACCCACGCCTGCCTTGCTTAGGCAGCAGCATGTGTATGTTATGTGATGCTCATGATCAGCTGATGGCCTCTGCACTTATTGCAGCCCTCCCCTAGCTGATTGCATGTGGAACAGCTGTGGTAATGATCCCATAGCCAATTGCATGGAATTCCAATACCTAGGAACATCATGGTGGTGTTGGGCCTTTGCAGTCACTGTGAGCAGGAACTAGATCAGTTGTTTGGCAAACAGCATCTCAGATGGATTGGGGATTTACCTCCAACAACATACACTGTGGAAAGAGGGCAATCAACAGGAGGGGGATGTGCCTGACCTGACTACAGACTGTAAGTGCTGCCATACTGCATTTGGAGTAATGTTGGTTTAACAGTGTTTGTCTGGATATGCCTGTCGTACATGTCACAATACCTCCCATGTCAGTTCCATGTACATGACGAATCCCCATCTGCAGGGTCATCTGCAGACTGGGCAGTGTTGTGCTTATGGTTTCATGTGTTAGCCACAGTGCATCAACCCATGGAATGCAGAAGGTAGTGTGAGGATTGCAGTCTGTAGATGGTGAAGGCTGTGACAGTTACTGACTTCACATCCCTCATAGGACATATGTTGCAACAAACCCTGTTGCCGTGGAAATTATATGGGGTTATCACAGTAACATGTCTATACTGGCCCTGTGTAAGTGCTGTCAGCCACACCTCTGTCAACCTTTGTACATATGGCATGCATGAAGTGGTGCATATGTGCTGTACACCATAAATACTGTCATTATATCTGAAAACAGGCCAGTGATATATCAGATTGCTACACATGTCATGTACAGTAGTGGTTATATTTCATGACATAAGCTGGACATTCTGTGGATGATTGTACAGTACTGAGGTCTGTGTAGTGATGGAGTTGGGAGGGTGGCTTAATGGTTAAGGTGTTTGCCTTACAAACACAAGGTGCAGGGTTTGAGTCTCACAAGGGATAATTGCCTAGACTTAAAAAAATGGCTCGCAAGGGCAGTTAGCTTAGTATTAATCTATGAACCTATAATCTATGAACCTATGAACGCTAAAGACATGAAGAAATTCCTTGCATGGAGAAGAATAGATCAAATAATGATTCCCGCAGGAATGACTGCCTATCTCCAGACTCTTGGGGTTGGGAGGGTGGCCTAATGGTTAAGGTGTTTGCCTTGCAAACACAAAGTGCAGGGTTTGAGTCTCACAACAGATAATTGGCTAGGCTTAAAATGGCTCGCAAGGGCAGTTAGCTTAGTACTAACCTATGAATGTCGGCAGTGTGTGTATTATTAATATGTACCTCAGCCTGTGTACAGACTGTGGTAGATGTCATTGTTCTACCTCCCCTTCTCTCAGATGTTGCATGCTGCCCCACTGTACTGTACCGTTTTGCTGTACATGCTTGTAGGGCCATACACACACATGTCTCATACCAAAGACAGCCATCATGACAAACTGTGTAGCAGCCCAGTATATGTAGGGTCATTCTGTGAGTGGCACATATGAGGATGGTGTAGAACAGTTAGTCCATATACTGTAATATTATGCTAGCTTACCATATGTGGCTGTAGCTGTGTTCACATTGGTTGTGATTATGCACTGTCACACAGGTGTATCTTAGTAAAATGCAAAGCCAGGCAATAGCAGGAGGTTGAAATGAAAATGTCCACTGATTGCTCAAATAACAAACAATTTTAATACATTAACGCAACCTTCACAACAGCATTTTCATCCAAAATGGACTTCATCAGATGTGAAAACCAAACATTCAATTCCCTCCCCTTTTATACTTCCCTAAATTGATAATTAAGTCAGTTTGCAGTAATCACACCATCACAAATAAACCCAGTCACTGTTAACCCCTTAATAAACCAGAGTAAAACCCTGAAAAAACACTGTTGAGTAGTAATAAAAACAGCATAAAAATGTAGATGCAGAATTTCTACAATGGTAAATATAAAAATATGAAATGTGTATAAAACTGTAGAACATATGTAAGATGCATCCTATATATTTAATGTATAAAATAAAAAACGTAAAAAGCATACAATGCTAAAAGCAAATGAAATAGAATAAAATGGAATAACTTCCTAATTGGGTCAGTCTTGACATTTTCTATCCCAGATGCATAAAAATATACATTTAAAATGCTGAAACTAATCAAACATCTCCCCCAATAATGAGAAAAACATAAACTGCCAATTTATAATTTCGCAGCTCTCATTCTAAGAATGGGGGTGATCAAAATATGTTCATTTAACCCTGGGGTCTAGTTAGCCTCCAACAATAGTTGCCAGTACAGTTCCTTTACTTCAATTTTGTTCTCCCATGGGCCTCCCCTGGGATCCATGTCCACCTTCTCCAATACAAACAATCTCCACTTAGCTAGGGTACAGACTGTGGAATGTTTGTAAGGTGCATTATTGTGATCTTGATTTTTTATGGCATTTAGATGCTCATATATTCTTCTTTTTAGTTTTCAAGTGGTCTTGCCGACATAGAATGCCCCACAGTTCTGGCAGGTGGCTAAATATATCACTCCTTCACTACAACAATTGGAGTAATTGTTGGCCTCCACTACTTGGTCCCTATACAGAATGTACACCCTATCCTGATTCTGAATGTACTGACATTGGGCACATGTGGCACACTTGTAGGTACCCAATCTTTTCCTACAAACTGGTTTATTTCCCCTTTCCAAAAGCACCTTCAGGTTTTTACCTTTTTTGTATGTAAACCATAAGGGGTTCTGGAATAATCCCTCCAGATCGGAGTAACACTTAAAATTATTCCAGTGTTGTGTTATAATGTTCTTAATTTGTGGGGTGTCAACACTGTAGTACATAACAAAGTTACTTTCTGGGCTCCTAACTCCCCCTCTGCCCATATTCTGCATAGGCAACAAATTATCTTCCCTCTGACCTAGTATGAGGCCAAACCTACCATTTCTTCCCTGCTTGACTTCTGCCATGATTTCACCTACCAGACTTATAGGGTATTTTCTGGCTATGAACATTTCCTTCAATTTGTTACTTTCCAGTTCATATTCCAAATTGTTTGAAGTCATCCTAGAACTCCGAATGAATTGACCTTTTAAAATGCTTCTTTTTGTTGGAATGGGTGTGAACTGGTAAAGTACAAATAGGAACTGGAAAAAGTGTCATTCCTGTATATTACTGATGCAGAATCCTGTAGTTCTACTTTTTTCAAAGTAACATCCAGGAAGGTCATTTCCTGATGGGTAATGTGGTGGGTGAATTTTAAAAAATTCTGTGGTTTGGCTGAGATATTGGATGAATTCGTACAATTTGGTCTCAGTACCCACCCAGAATATACAAATGTCATCCAGGTAATGTTTGCAATATGTCCAATACCTGGCATATTCAGAGGAAAAAAAAACTTATCTTCCCAGATCATTAAAATGATGTTAGCATAGGTGGGGGCACAACAAGGCCCCATAGCCACCCATTGTGGCCTAATATCAACTCCATCAATTCTATATACACTAAAAAGTTATTGTGGTCCTAGTTCCCATATTGGTTAATGGCCTCCTGAAACCATTCCATACCTGTTTTGTGAGGGATAACATTGAACAGATCTTATATGTCCAATGTAACAAAAATCAGGGAGTTGCTGTACAATCCTTTGTGGGCACTCCTCAAAAAGTCCCAGGAACCTTTAAGAACCCCCCCCCCCGCGGTAGTCCAAATACCCTTGAGCTTTAAATCTAGGTATTTGGCTAAAGGGTAGGTCTTAGATCCATTTGCTGCCACAATTGGACTCAGGGGTGGGTCTTCCAGACTTTTATGAACTTTTGGGATCCCAAAGATGGAGGGAATTCTAGGCTTATCCAAATAGAGGTACCCAAAGATGTCCTGAGTGATTAATTCATCCTTTAACATGTCTTTTAGAATTAAATCAATCTTGCGGTAAGCTAGGTTGATTTCATTCCTGGATACCCCAACATATCTGGAGGTGTCATTCAATAAATCCAACATTTTATTAGTGTACAAGACACTGTCCATAAGAACTACCCAACCCCCTTTTTTCTGGTTGCATAATTCTGACAAATTGATTGTTCCTTAGGGTCTGAATTAGCTGATGTTCTTCCTTACTAAGGTTGAAGTGAACCCTCTGTTTGGTGTCAATACATTCCCTAATACCTCTTTCTACTTGTACCTCCAGATTCCTCAGCTGGGGGTGCATAGGAGGATTGAAGGTACTGGCCTTTTTGACCTCCTGGGATGAGTTTCAACCATGTTGACCTTGAAATAGCATTTCCAAATTCTTTTTCCTCAAAAACATTTTTAAATCAATAAGAACATCTACTGTATGACTTTTACTGGTGGAAATGAATTTGAAACCTTTAGAAAATAGGTCAAAAAGTTCAAATGAGACCTCTAACCCACTGTAGCTGTAAATACTAAAATCCCTCCAGGTGTGTTGTGCACCTTTTACCACAATGTTCCCCCCTGAAGTTTGTCCTCCTTGGTCAGGAGCCTCATCTAGTATCTCGCCCCATATGGGGGTGCCATCTGGTAATATCGAACTGTGTTCTGGAAAATCTAAAGGGTCAAATATCCCCTCTGCGGTTACTGGGTATTCAACCCCCTCAATATGATTCAGTAGCGGCAGTTGATACAACATGGGCCCTTCTCCAATTTTGAGCTCGTGAAGGCGCCCATTGTGGGTAAAAATCCTGTTTTGGTTTTGGATAGGCCCGCTTTTGTTGGTATTCTGCCAGATCCCTGTCTATTTTATCACATTTTCTTTTAAAAATCAATTCACATTTTTCCTCAACCTGTCTTTTAATCAAATAATATTTCTTTTTTTCTTCCTCTACAGTGACATTAAATCTGAAGTAACAGTACAGTTAAGGTTTTCAGTATGCTGGTACAAAGTTACCATTTGCCTTGCATTTTCCCTAATAATGACTTTCATTATATCATGCCCATTCCGATCAAAAATCTGTAATAATTCCTCATGAAAACGAGACCCTTCCACAACATTGTTGGGGAATTTGTGCACCCTAAGTCATTTAGGCACTATTCCCCTAGAAATACAATCCTTTAAATAGCTATTATCAGTCCATAGGGTTTTGTATTTTAAAATGCTCTCATCAAGCTTTTTTACATTAGTATCGTATGTGATATCAGTTTCTGTCTTTTGAAATAAATTGTTTTCAAAATGATTGAGAACAGTATCTTCGTAGCTGGAAAACGAACTGTGACTGTTCAACCAGCTGTGGATTGAGTCACCATTGGCCCAAGATTCAACCAAAATGTCCTGTCCATAATCCGAATGATGTTCAGCTTCCATGGATGAACGGTCGCGTCTTGCATGATTTTGTTCATCAGGGGCAAAATACATATACTGTAATATTATGCTAGCTTACCATATGTGGCTGTGGCTGTGTTCACATTGGTTGTGGTTATGCACTGTCACACAGGTGTATCTTACCCTGTGCTGTGACATGGCTGTCGAGCCTGCTATATATGCAGGTACATGTGCATTACCCCATACGAGAAGTAGGCCAGTGTGGAGTCAGTCTGCCTGTAGCCTGCACAGTGCAGTGTTACATGCCTAGCAGCTTAGTGTACTAAGCCAGTGGGATGTTATATGCAGATACTTGCCAGATGTACTGCTGCTGGCCCTCCCTTAAATGTTATGTATGTCAGACAGAGCAGTGGGATACTGTACAGATGTATGTCAATATCTAGTGGGTGGTATGTGTCCATGGCACCCCTTTAACAGCGGTCATTATGTGTCAGGCCAGACAAGAGTGTGTGAATCCAACCCTATGGTGCCAAATGTATACCAGTAGTTATGTGTTATACCCATCTACATGGCTGTCTACATCCATATTATCAGGCCTGTTACACATGTGGTGCACTAAGGGATCATGTGTATACCTCTGGACTGCACAGGTTGTGTCTGATGTTCCGCATATAGTGGCCAATATCTCTGCTGCACTTCACAGGGGCATTACATGCTAGTAGCGGTACCTTACAATGATTTCCTTAGGATGTCTGTCAGTTGCCAAAGGCACATGTTATAAGCAGATGTCAGCATCCACACACACCATGTCTGTGAAGACAATCCCAATGACAGTAGCAACAGTCTAGTAATATACCTGCTATACATAGCTGTCATCCCCTTGCACTACTACTGTGGGTAGGTAGTATATAGGTAGTGGTGGGGTTGGCCGACTAAGACAGTTCGATTTTTTTTTTATCTGTTTAGTGCATTTGGGATTTTTGCGATTCGTGGTATAGGGGTCAATGTTTTGGTATTCGCGCATAGGGTTTTTCGGTTTCGTAATATAGACACGGTCTTGTATTATTGAGTCCAGGTGGGGAGCACTATAAATGACCTCGGCTGTTACAAATGTGGGGTTATCAGGGGTGAGCTGCCACAAGGTATGTGGATGTACAGTACCGTATACTCCACCTATATTGACATTACTTACATGACTTGGGGTACTGCAAGCCTACTGACTCCTGCAATACAGACTGTTCTGTGTGTTATGCCTTGTTATATTCCAGGTAGAACCCATTTGATCACAAAACATCTTTACCTCCTACGGAGTTTGTACAGAGTGTAGATATAGGCTGCTGAACTACACATCTGCAGTACATACTGTTGATTGTGTGGTACCCTGTGGCCCAGTCTGTCAGCACTACTGTACATTCTGAAGGGCTTGGCTTGGACTGCAACAGTTGTGAACCTTTCCAGACTACTTTATAAGTGTAACTGTTTCACAGTTGCAGTACTCCATTTATACGGTTGTCAGTATTTGAACAGCTATATGATAAGGCATTAAGGACCATTATGGTACACAATTGAAGAAGTCCCATTTCTGAAAACCTGTGTGTGGTGTCTTTCCTATGACCTTTCTATGGGTATATGTTACAGGCAATGATTGACATTAGTATGTGTAGCCCATACAGGCATACTGGCTGTTCCATATTGTGTGCACCACCTACATATGTATCTTACTCTACATATATCTGCATGTGTATGTGTAATCACATGTGTATATATATATATATATATATATATATATATATATATATATATATATATACACACACACATATATGTATATCTGTATCAGCATATATGTGTATGTGTATCTGTATCCTGGGGACGTTGACGGCTTCCACATATTACATGTCCTGTAGGAGGCAGACTGTACTTGGTAGACTTGGTAGAGTATTGCAGGGTGCAAGTCTTTGGCTGTAGGGGGATGTCTATTCGTACAAGACGTACAGTGTGTGGGGCCTCTCAACCCCATTAATGGTGCATGTGGACATAGGTGTATTTGTTAATCTGCAATTGCTGTCTACAGATGTATGGCCATATATACCTATATAGATATATTTATCTGCTAACAGATATATAGGTATATGTGCATAGATAGTGATTTATATGTATATAGAGTTAGTAAAACAACATATATATTTGAATATATGTGTATCTTTACATATATGGGTATGTTGTATCTGTTAAGGTTGCACTATAGCTACACACGCAGGCATCTAGATGTTGGTATACATTCTCTGCACTGTTGCATAACAGGACTGGCTGATATGTTTCTGAAACATTGAATATCTTTGTACCTGTCATGGCTTAGTGGTACATCGGTTTGTCTAGGGTGTGCAGGGTCCTTGGTTTGAGCCTTGCCAGAATTGTTTAATTTGTTGCTGGCCAGAACACGGCCCGTTGGATAGAGAGTGATTAAGGCACCGTAAAGCAGTTGTAAGCAGGTTTGTGTGTTCTACCCAGCAACAAAACGAACTGGTCCTGCAAGGCTCGTAACCAGGACCCTGCACATCATACACAAAGTGATTTACCACTAAGCCATGGCAGATATGCATAATCATGATGTTTCCACATACATATCATCCAGCACAGGTGTACAACGCTACAGGGAATGTATTCCACCATGTAGATGTATTTGTGTGTGTATATATATTCATCATTAAATGGATAAAACATATCTATATATGTAGCTATAGGTATGACATATCTATATGCATATGCACACACATATATATATATATATATATATATATATATATATATATATATATATATGTATATATGCCAGTAAATACATATATACATAGATACGCATACAGCCATCGATATATATGTATATATCCACATGTCCACATATAGACAGCACTAGGAATGCATATATGTCAGCATATATATGGCTCACCTTTCAAAGGGAGAGATCCATGTGTCCAGAAGCTGGTAGGCCTAAAGTATGTTCTCAACATTGCACAATCTTGCAATGCATGCATCGAATGTGCAATGAGCGAATGTCACTATGCATTCTCTCATAGCAGATTAGGCAATTTGATTGTGGATGCCACTATAGTGGTGATTGGGAATACTTGCCTATCCCCACTGTAGTGCACACTAGGAGTTTGTATTTCACAGTAGGGGGGTTGTGGGGGGCCCAGCCCCCCAGAGGGGGATGCGGGGAATCATGCCCCCCGCCATTACGATATGTATTCCAACTTGCAGTTCGAGAGTCAGCGAAGGTGCCTTTAGAACTGCAGTTCTCTTAACTGTGGTGCAGTAAGAAATGATGGGTTAGTCTTTCAGTTTGCAGAAAGGGCCGTTTGAAGGAATGATTTTTTCCCTGTCAAAGGTGAACACATATATATCAATATAGGTATATATGGACATACATCTGTAAATGGAACTGGGAACATAACCACAACATATATGTCCACATGCACCATTGATGGGTTTGAGAGACCCAAACAACAAACATCTGGCATGGATAGGTACCCCCCCCAGCCTAATACGTATGGCCTGCAATACTATACCAACCTTAACAGATCCCATAAGCAGGACCCTATATGACAAGGGCAGTACATGTTAACAGTACTCCATCCCGCCTGTAGGATGTAAGGCTTGCATTGCTAACATATGATGCAGTACAGTCAAGTGACATGTCATGCTTGGGGGAACCCCCTGGGCAGGTGCAGTAAGTAGCAGGGATCCCTCATGCAATCCAATAGCCCTACACCTGACAATGGATTCACCAATGTTGGCAGGGACATCCACAAACCCACCATGTCAGCTGGGAACTACCACCCAGTAGCCTGATGACTGTGGTCTGCAGGGACATGGAACATACCAACAATGAACCCATGGCCAATGTCACTGGTTATCTCAACACACGGGACCCCGGCAATGTTGGACTTGTCAAAGGCAGAGAATACAACCTGAACCTGGTATACTACCTTAACCCAATCATGACAGGTGTAGATGAGGATTTGGAGGTGTACAATGCCTATGTAGAGCATAGCAGGCTTTTGTACACCATCCCGTTTGTAGGAATGTATGTAGTTGTTACGGGATCTACCTTCACTCACAGGATATGTTTCCACCATGACTGCTTGGCATATGCCAACATACCACAGGTACCATCCCATAGGCATACAGTCCTTCACAGGTCATATATGTGTCAATGCCCTCCTCCACACTGTTGAGGTGTGCAGTACTACTGAGGTTGCTATAACTCACTGGGTGTGGCTGTTATGGACATGACTGCCATAATTGCAGTTACTGTTGGGTCTATCCCCCCACATAGCTGTCTGTAATACTGTACAGTGTATGTAATCAGGTTGTTAGTTGTTGTTTACACCATTCACAGTAGTTGAGCACCTCACATCCTCCTAAGGGTAGGGCTATGCCACCGGCATTGGCACACGCATGTTACTTAGGTGAGGATCGCAGTTATGTGGGGAGAGGGACATACACCCTGCTGTTAGCATGTGCAACGTCATCCACATTGCAGACTGCATATATAGCACTGTGTTATTGTGCCTATCCTGTCTTGGTGGGAGTACATGTGCAACAGATGTGTTACCTGCATGGGGACATACCTCCATGTGTACAGTCCTGTACCTGTACTGCATTCTAACCAAAGGCACTGTGTGTTGTACCCAGCCATGGCATGTGTACCACCCACTACATTTACTAGTGTCCACTGTAGATGGCCTGCTGACACCACTACACCCATCAGCCATGTGGCACATGGACAAACACAATACAATCAGAACAGATACTGGTGACAACAATACAACATTGTTAAATAAAGCTATGATGCATCATGGCTGCACAAGTACACCTTCCAAGATATTAGCATTTCACTTTACTGCTGACAACATGCTACACATCATTCCATTGCTACACTGTTGTACAGTCACCCTGTGTATCAGAACCATGTTAGCCTGTCCCTGCATCAATGTTACAGATGTCAGGGAGTGGCACAGGTATCATCATATGCACAAGGTGTGTTTATGGTTTGCCAGAGGCCTAGTCTGAGACATACAATTGATATGTGTATGTGTGTGTGTGTGTGTGTGTGTGTGTGTGTGTGTGTGTGTGTGTGTGAGGGAGCTGAGTATTGTTATGGGCCAATGGTGATGTTGTGTGTGCAGGTGTGTGGTTGCCCTAGGTTCGTTGTTTATGTGTGTGTGTCTGCACGCACACGGTTCCTCCATGTGGCTGCCCTATACAGGTAATTCTGGGACAGCTGCAGACTATACTTGCCAGGGTTTGCAGTTCACTGTCTCCAGCCATGGACATGGGACCTGTGCCTGGCAGGGGTGCTACAGGCAGTATCAGGTACAGAGCCAGATCGAGTACTGTCCCCCGAGTTTGACAGACGTCCTCTTGATCCAGGTCCCTCCTGGGACTGGCCAGGGCAACGTGCATGTGGTCTGCAATGACGGGTTGTGGACAGCCCCCCCCCCACAGTGCTGCAGCTGGTTCTGCCACTATGGGAGTGGCAGTGACTGTTTGTATGTCCATGGTGACCTCCAGCTACTGATGTTGCTGGCATATGTCCACATGGCCGTCGCAACTGTCCTGCCCTGTCTTGATGCATGGATATGACATTGTGGATGAGTTCCAATGTCTCACCCCACCATCTATCCATGACCTCGGTGTAATTATGGATGGCACCTGCTAGGTCATGGATGCTGTCAGTTACAGAGGTGTGACGAGCCCACTGTGCCCTTAAACCCTGCCTGGTGTACTGTTCCATTCATACCTGTGCCTCCATGACAGTCTGGGACATGTGTGTGATTGAAATAGATGTGGCATGTCTTCCAGGGGCATGATGACCAGCAGTGCTTCTTTGAGCACCCCTACACATCTGCCTATGTGATACCCCACCAGATATCTGGCTATGGCTACTGTGTCCTGACACATGTTTCATAGATACCACACTGTCCTGGCCCATGCCAATCGTAGGCTGACCCTCAGCTAGGGCCAATGGTGATGAGGTGTGTAAAGGCAGTGTGACTGTATGCGTGGATGGTGTGGATATGTGTGGGTTGTCAATTGGTGGCCCAGCAGCAGCCCCTGATGACCCTTCCTGTGCTTCAACACACCTATTTCCATGGTCACTGTCTGTATCAGTGACATCAGATTCCCTGCAAGGGGGGGCAGCCCCACCTCGCCACCTGTGAGGGGAAAACAGGGAACAGACTGTAAGACCTGTACAACACCACTAAACAGTAAACACACACACACACACACACACACACACATGTGCAGACATGGCCACATACACAGACATACACACATGCAGTCGAGATACATGGCAACCCATACACTCCACCAGACAGCACCTACAGACAGCTCCTGCAACCCCATAACACACACAATAGCAGGTGATGGTGCAGTACAGTATCACACACATACCTGTAATTACACACATGTCAGCATGCAGGACATGTGGGGCTCAACAGCATGTAGTGCAACTGTAGTCAATCCCTGTTACCAACATTATGCATGGATGTGATGCATGGCGTCTGTTTGTAGGTGATGGCCCTCCCCCTGGAACCCACTGCACCCATGTCCACAGCATTGCTGTGCATCTGTTCAGCACCCTGGCATGTACTGTGCACCATACCTCACAGGTGTACACACCATTGCAGGATGTGTCTCTGTGTGTCAGGTGTGTTTCTGCTGCTGCTCACACAGTCTGTGTGTTCCTGGATCACATGTGGACATGTGTTTAGTGAATGATTGATGTGTATTCACATATGTCATCATCAGTGGTACATGTATGAGTGGTAGACTACCATTAGACCAACCACAGAGACAATGTACTGTACCTATGGTTAGTGTAGAAACCATTATAGACCATGATTGGGCCCTGGCTGATGTTGCCTATGGTACACATAAGTTCATAGGTGAGTACTGGTCTAGTGGTTGTGGGGCTAAATAAGCCTAGCCACAGGGGTTCCCTGCCATGCACCACCCACTAGTGTTATTCCCCTGTGCCCCTGTTAGGCTGTGGCACAGAAATGCTACCCATGATGTATTCCCCATTCCCCATCCAATAGGCAAGTATTTCTGTCAAGAGGGCCAATGAGTAGCATTGCCTGACATGTATGGGTAGTCCATTCCAGAGTGTCTTGCTTCCCCAGGACAGGGCCCTATCCATCCAGTAATGTTCTGTGTAATGTGTTGATTATGTTTAGGACCCTAGAGCATGTGTTAGCAGAGGGAGTGGGATGTCATTATATGTAGCATGTTTAACTGCTCCGTGCATGACATAGCTGTGCCTGGGCAATGTGCACTGGAGTGTAGCCACAGTTGTCTGAGATGGACTGTGTATTGCATGTGTTTGAGGCTGGTAATCCCATTAGTGAGGTGTGAGCTGTGTCATTGCACATGTACAGCATGCATTATGAGTAGGTGTGTTAGATGTGTACATGGCCTACACCTTAGCTATGACATGTACAGTGAATTGCCAATCATAACCTTAAACCATACTCACCGGCATCCGGCTGTTGCCTTGCTGGTATCCCAGATGTACCTACATTGACATGGGATAGAGTTGATGTCAGTGGCCACAGCTGTGGCATTACTACAGGGTGGCTGCAATATTACAGTGCAACAAAAGTTGAAGTCCACACTACTACAGTTTATGCATTACTGCTTATCGGTACTACACAGCAACATACCCCACATCTCACATATGCATGGTCTACCTGTACAGATGCATACACTACAGTAGTCTACTGATATGCCCTGGAACCTTACCTGGATGCTCAGTGTGTGGTGTGTGAGTAGCACCCACCTCCATGACTGTATAAGTCTGGAGCTCTTGCGGGTGGGCAGGTGCTACCAGGCTGATGAGCAGCTCCTCCACTCTTGTGAGGGGGAGATGGATGTTATGCCCCCCCCCCCGTTGCAAGGTGGTCATCCCACATGGCAGTGGCAGGACAACGTACTTGCCGGAGCAAGTCACTACAATGGTGGTGGACCTGCTCATATGTACAGGTGTGCATCCCCACCTCATTCACCCTGTAGACCACATCAGTCCACATGGCTGTTATCTCCTGCTGGTCCATGCTTGTCCATGAGAACAACAGCTGATAGTTGTGGATGATGCTGGTGATAATGATCTCCTCCTCAGCGGCACTGTAGGCGGGGTTCCTTGGGTGTGCCATACTCCCTGAAAGACATAATGATGGAAATATGTCTGAACAACTCATATGTCAGGTTTACCATAATACAATACACATATCAGTCTCCCAACACCATATCAGTCCCAACATAATGTTCACACTGCGTTAGTTGTATGTGTCCAGTATGTGTACTATTGGACCATATATTGTATTGTACAACACTTTCTGCTATGTGGTTATAGACATGCTCCCTGTGGGGACACTAGATTTTCAGGGCTGTTACAGAAAATTTCACCTACATGCCATTGTCACTGCCACTATGTTTCCACATATGCATGTGGTAGGCCTTCTATGTGATTTATACACATTTGCCATTCTGTAGTAATGGGGATATCTATGCATGCTGTTTTACATGTTCTGGGATTGTGTGGACTATTGCAGCCCACATATGTTCCATGACAGTTACACACCAGTATGTGTAGGGGTTATTTGCCAGCAGGAACACCACTCCAACCTAATGTACACATGTTACCAGTCCACATCACAGCTGTGACCCACCATGGAACCTCATTATCTACTGTTCCATCACTACCTTCATGTGGAACCACCTCAGGGGATGGTGTGTCCCCCCATGGAGCACAAACAGACATGTATCTGTCAGTCAGTTAGGTCGCGGGTATTGGGCTAGGTCACGGGTATTGGGCATAGGGAGCTCCACAGAGACATAGGGTATGTGCTACATCACCCAGAGGCATGCAGTACACATACACAAGGTTCGACATGCATGTCCCTCCTGCCCAGCGCACAGCCCAGGCACGTTTATGTTCATGTAGATGCTGTTGTGACTGTTCATGGGTGGGCACCATGTTCCCTTTGTTCCCATGTGGGGGCTCAATGGCCTCCACATTCCAAATATAACTACCCGCCCACAGTGTTTAACCACCGCATGTGTCATATACCAGCCCTGTATGCTGTCTTGTTTGTCACCCAACCAGACTTACATACCAATATGTGCCTAATACCCTTCACCAACACATATATCCCACCATCTCATTCAATTACAATGTGTTCCCAATATGGGTTACATAGCTCACTCCACACTCCATCTTGCAGCCATGTATTGGTGTGTAGGCATGTTGTGTATTGATGTGTGATGTTCTCTCACACATGTTATGGCAGGGGAAATGCACTGACATATGTGTATATATATATATAATATATATATATATATATATTATAGCTATATATACATATATGTCGACACACACACACACACACACACACACACACACACACACACACACACACACACACACACACACACACACACACACATATATATATATATATATATATTATATATGTATATATACCTATGTGCATATATGTGTAGATATCATTTTGTGTTGTTTATATACCTATATAAATGTATAACTGTCCGAGGTTCTGTACACAAACACAGCTGTGACTATGTATCACACATATATGTATCTGTATGTGGGGTGCATACAAACATCTGGACCACACACATGTAACCTCTTTACTTCACAGCTGAACTGTTCTGCCTTGCTGCAACACAGACAGGTGTCACATGTGAACACACAGACTAACATTAGGGGGGTATATATCATGACAAACTTTAGATAAGCATATTATACTGCTATGGCAGTTGGGCATGCTATGCTACACTTTAACATAACTGTCCTTCAGGTGGTGTGGTCTATCACCCATGTGTCTATCATGGCAGTATTAATACCCACCCCAGCCGTTGGCCACAGTAATTTACAGAACACAGATGTCATGGGTCACATCTTTGCCATTCACTGCCAGTCTGCACATTTGACAGGTATGTCTCACTGCCCACAGGGACTGATACTACTGTCCAGTGCAGTTGTTGAGCACAACATCATTACAGGAACAAGTACTGATGGCACATATACATACTTTCACAGTATACATACCATTATTCTATGCCATATACTACATGCCAGTAAATGCATATCTGTTTCACATACCTGTTATGTTGTTTCTGCTGTAACACAACCCTGAGCTTTGTGAACTTTCTTGTAGGTATTTTTTTTCCTCTCTCTCTCTCTCTCTCTCTCACACAGTCTCTCCAGTAGAGTGATTGAGCTGGTTTGAATAGATTGCAGCATGCTTTTGTTGGTAATGCACATGATCAGGTGATGGCCTCTGCACCAGGCAGTGTCCACCAGTTGCTAATTGCATGCAGCCTGCTGTATAGTACTTCCGATAACCACTGTCATGGCAACCCTGTACTATAAATTGCTGCCTTCTGTGGGCGTTGTCTATTCACCTTTACAGTATGGATTACATCCTTCCTGTGTGTGGACATCAGTGTTACAGACAGCAGGTAGCAATACCTCTTACAGCAGAACTTGCAGACACAGGCCAAATCCACGTTTGGGTAAGTTTCCAGATCTACAGACAGCGTGAGTAGTGTTGTTGTGTGCAATGTATCTTGCTGTTCTTACAGGGTTTCTGTGTACATGGTACTTTTTCAGGGAATGTTGTCTGTCTGCATAGCTCGCAACTGTGGGCCTATCTGTTTGATACCAGTAGGACTACCTGTTAGGTTTTGTCTGTGCACCACACAGGTATTGTCTCAAATATATCTGTGGCATTCTGTCTGTTGAGTTCTATCAGTACATGGCTACATCCATTTGTATTTCAATGCCGTATCCCTGCATAAGGATATGCTGCAACGAATCCTGTAACTCCAGCAATTTCCAGGGTGTGTAACAGCAATAATGCAAATAAGGCCCTATGTTCCTGCCTCTGTCCTCCACATATATGCCAGTCTTTGTCCTGCTGTGATACAGGAAGGGTTGTTAGGTAATGGCCTATCATTATTTACCACTAGCATTACTGCTATAATCCCAGTCATGTCATGGACTCCCACCCCAACTATTGGACCAAGTCCATATATATGGGGGCAACAGCTGGAGAACACATATGTGCCCTTGTACATTCCAGGGGTAAGTGTGTGGTACACAGTGTTTCTTGCCCTTGTACAGCCTTTTATGGGGGGGGGGGCTCTATGCCATTAACCTAGGATATGGCACCTTTTCAGTGATATAACTGTTGAGAAGAGGGTCATTCAGTATGATAGTGAGATGTTAAGCTAAGCAATGTTATGTACAAAATACTGTGACATTAACACAAGTGTTACTTTTCCCCCTAGGGCTTGTCTACAGGGTGTAATTGTAGGCTGCTGAACTACATCTGTAATTGTTGATTGTTATGTATCCTGAAGGCAAATCCTGTTTCTACTGTTGTACTAATTGAAGGCCTTGGCCTGGACAGCATAGTATGGTATATATACACATTACTTGCATCTACTGTTTTGTGTGTGCCTTGCATTCATAACTGATTACGTATTTCAAACCTTATGTGGTGTCAGTACTGGCATGCATTATTGTATAGTACAGGAATAAAGGTTATCTATGTATGCATACCTGTGTGTCGTGTCATGTCCCTTGAATTGTGGGTGGGTATATGTTTAATGTCAGTATTCTCATTTGTGGGAATGGTTGCCACACTACACATTTCACAGGTTCCAGTTGACGGGCTTTGGGCTGAGGGATATACTTTGCACCCAGTACTTCCACACTACTTCTACATATGTATGACTACTGATACCTTTTGTGTGTGTGTACGTGTATGTACCTATATATATCTCATGTTACTATATCTATATATATGTATCTATAGATATATACATCTCTATATATCTATATCTATGTATATATATATATATATATATATATATATATATATATACATGCATACATATGAACATATGTATGTATCTGTATACAGTTGCTGTTATATGATTATTTGTGAGTCATAATACAGTTGCTGTTATATGATTATTTGTGAGTCATACATTTATATATATATCTACATATAGTTGTCTATCTGTCGACATTTACAGATATATATCTGTCCATATGTCCATGCATGTTCGGCTCATATTTTGGCATGTTCCTCAATCACTTGGCAATTGTTATGGATGATCACAGCATTGAAGTCAGTAACTAGTGGCAACACTTTTGTGTTTCAGACTTCATCTACTTCTACATGTGCTCTAATACATATAACTGTATAACTAGCAACATTTTAAGTGTATCAGAGCATCAGTTGACATATATCCCTATTTGTACCCACAGTGTTGCATACTTTGTCCAGACTTCTTGCATTAACAGGTTATGTGGTGCGATAATAAAACATTTCCTGTACTGTTGACTGATTATGCTCCATGATATGTTTGTGAAAACTTCAGGTTTTGTATATCTGCTGTGGGTTAGTGGTAAATCAGTTTGTGTATGGAGTGCAGGGTCCTGGGTTTGAGCCTTGGAGAGGCAGTTTATTTTGTTGCTGTGCAGAACAAGGGACATTGGCTATAGAGTGATTAAGGTACTTTTAAGCAGTTGTAAGCGGATTTGCATGAGTTTGCGCAATGGTAAGCACTACCAACCTCCGCTTATGTGATATTACAGTCAGTTAGCTTCAAATATCTCAACCTGTGTAGGCATAGCTTACCCCTGGGGACACCTGCGTAAATTCACTTACTGCTGCTTAACAGTGCTTACTGCCACTAACCCCCATGCTAATTCCTTTAAAAGAAAAGAAAAAGGGGTTGATAGGACAGTGGTGAAAAATGGGGAACAAAGAGGGAAATACAGTAAGGAAAATAGCTAGGCATGTGCAGGAAGGGTATAGGAATGGTCCATAGCTGCCCATTTCTTCAACAGCAACAGCTGTGCATATACACTATATTTGCAGGTACATTTGGACCCTCAAACCCCTGGGAGAGGGGAGAGGCCAACATATATTCATTGTGATGCCAATTAGACCAGATTACATGTGTCCAGTGGACACATGTGCAAAACGGACAGCTATGTATGTGGCAAGATTTTTTTGTGGGACAAGATTGCCCTTTTTTTTAATTTCAGGTGAGAGTGGGATGTTGGGAAGGGGTAGCAGGTATATTTGGGGAGGTAGGTTAACAGACAAGACACACAAGACACATACAGGGCCAGTATATGACATATGTGGGGCATAAACATCTTGGACAGGAAGGGGTGTTTGGAAGTCACAAGCCCATGAGCCTCCAACTGGAAACAGTGGAACTGAGGTCCTCACCCATGGGCAGTCACCACTGCACCTCCACGGCCCCGAAGGTGGCTGTGCTGGGGACTGCGTAGAAGGGGCAGGCTCACCCTCTAATAGTGCCAGTCAGCCCTCAAGCTGGCATAGCCACTCTTGATACTCCAGATTGAGCTCCCTACGCACCACAGCCTGGACCTGTTGATGGGTGACAGGTTCCCCTCTGTGCCCACTCTGAGGGGAGGGGGCGAGCCCCATCCCATGCAGTGGTTCCACCCAAAGGTGGCGCAGGACCCATGGAGGAGGAGGTCCCAGGCTTGGCCCCAGATGTGCTGGTGCCCAGTGCCATAGCCAGCTGAGGTGGGACAGGTGGGTCCGCTGGGACTGGCCTTCCCATACGAGCTGTGTTGTCACAGGTTTATGACAGATATGGGTTAGTAACAGTCAACAGCATTCAGGATTAGTTATAAAAGCATGCATAAGTATTCTCATTAACCCAACACACCAGATTTAACACAGTTGCAGAACAAGCAGAAAACATGCATATATGGAACAACAGTAGCCATTACAGCAGCATGCAGGTTTCATTGATGGCAACAGGCCACCAATATGGGTGTATTTTCACATGGCACATGCATAGAAACAAATGTGAATATTTATAAACCATTAGGACATAACAAAAGTTTAGAGTGCACACATGCCAGTTGAGGAGTGTCATTGGGTTATTATGCACATGTGGTAGGGGTGAGAGAGAGAGTTCAATTAACAACTAATATATCCTTGTAGTTTTCACAACATTCTTAGTCACTGCAGTCACTGCAGTGGTCTTTCCCTTACATGTATTATTACACTACACTATGGCCTTATATTGTACACTAGTATGCTTATAAATTATTATATACATGGCCTGTGTCTTACATACAGGCATGACAGACTGCAGGTGTTAATGCAACATATGTTGAGAGTTGCTGTCATACACTTTGGGTGAGGTGCTAGAATGACAGGTTTGTTTCCATATACATTCTCTGACTATGTACATGTTTGAATATCAGTTATAGGTCATTGACAGCTGCCTACAATTCTTGGAACATCACACTGGATTTTCAGGGGAACAGGGTACTAAGTTGGTGATATGGCCCGTTTATCTGGACATGCTGGGCAGATTAGAACAGTTGTGGGGTATGATTATACACACAATTACATTTTGAACATTCTAGCAAATTCTGTACTGTTGTTGGGTGCATACAGCTTTCTATCTGAACATTGTATCAAAATCTGTACAGTTGTGGGGTATGATTATGCATACAACTTAGTAGCACTCCCAGGATTCAAACCACTGATGTGTGTGACAAAATATTATAGCTAACATCACAGTACACTGTGTTATCAGGAAATTGATATAAAGCTTTCAACTGTTTTCTATATAAGTCTCCCTAACTTGTACAATATAACTGACCTCTTGGCACTTCCAACATTGTTATGCAGGACTTCATGCCCATTTTATCTGCATACCACGGTGTGGGTGACACTGCTTAAGATACAACATTACTATTTATAGTATGGAACAGATCACCAACATATGAGAGAAGAGTAAACAGAAGCACTCCAGGGGTTATACCTTTATTCACAGACTATTACACATTTATTTCTACAACACTTTCTAAGGCGATTATATTTATTTGTTATGACAGTACATGCAGACTGATTACTAACCTGTCTCACAATGCAGCCTTTGCAGTCTAGCTTCATGGGCTTGCTGGTTCACAGCCTGCTCATCTGCAGCTGTCAGAGAAATGCAGTGATATTTAGCCATACCTATCCATAATATACCCAAACTAGGCAATTATTTACTACTTAGTAGAATGAGTACTTAGTCCTGGGGCATTGGGCATCTGCCAAGACTGCTGGATCCACTCTTCCAGTACACCCCCCCTTCACCACTTCAGGTCAGCATGGTGGTGCCTGATCTGCTAACCAGTCCGAAGGATACCTGTGGCACTGGTGAGGTCATGGGTGAGACTGTCCCAAGCCTCTGTTTTATACTGCGAGCCCTGGTACTGGCCCTGCAGTAGACTCTGATCATGGTGTTTTACCAGGAGCCATACCATGATTTTTTACTTCTGGATGCCCCAGCACTGCACTCTAAATCAAGTGCCTTCACCCACACCAGCCATTCTGCCTGCAGTAGGAAGCTGCAACCAGTTATGAGTAGTATTCCTGCCTGTGGAATTTAAATATGGCCATTTTCCCGCACTTCCTCATGATTGGCCAGTTTTAAATAGGCTAAGCTATGGGCAGACCTGCTTACATGAGGTCGGCACTGCTTAAAGAGGTATACCATTAGGCAGATTGAATTGGCTCACCTACACATTGTTTACACTTACTAACTTGAGCTGTGCTGCGGTTAGTATTGCTTAATAGTTAATTAGCACTATATTTGCCATTTGCCAATGAGTTATTCTTCATTACAGGTTATATATGTGTCTGGTATATGTGATTCATGTGTACATACACTGTATTGGGACCTGGGGGCATCTACACTTTATTACAATAACACCTCAAATCTATGCTTACTGGAGTACTCCAGTTCACATATTTATGTTCTGTGGCAGGTTATCCAACAACACACTGTACATAGATTCAGTTCACATGTTTGGTTTGACTTTCCTGTGTTGAGGATTAGTTTGCTGATACCTCATTCATATTTATTGCTCTGATGTTTTGATAGTTAACTGCTGTGACTATAGTGTGCAGGATCCTGAGTTTGAGCCTTGCAGAGGCAGTTTATTTTTTTGCTAGGCAGAACATGGGTCATTGGATACAGTGTGATTAAGGTTCTTTTGAGCAGTTGTAAGCAGGTTTGCACGGGGGTAAGTACTGCCTTTACAGGTTAAGCAATTTAGAGGCTTACTGGGTGTAGGACACTGTAACCAGAAATTAGCAGTGCTTACCTTCATGCAAACCCACGCACACAGCCTTATACTCGCTTACTATTGCTGACATATGCTTACTACTGCTTCTTGCTGCTTAACCTGAATATTGCTTTATGCATATATATATATATATATATATATATATATATATATATATATATATATATATATATATGTTATTCCATGGGTTATGCAACATACATATTACTCATACTATGCTTCGCCATGGGAAATGGTATGTCTCAGTTACCTTCCTGTTCCCCCCTCATTTCTTGCTTACATCCATGGGGCAGTCCCATTAGAATGGTTCCGCCCAACCCCAGCACGTCTCAGCTCATAATGTCTTACCCATTATTCCCTCCACCCCCTCCCTCCTCCATAGCAATCATCCTTCCTACAGGTTCCATCCGAATCTCACCACACCAGTACACACTGCCCACTCTCCACTTTTCGGGACCCATCATGTATGTTGTCTCACCCCATGGATATTCAGGTTTCCCACACATTCAGTCCATGAACATACATATCCTTCTTTGCTTACCTGTAACGCATGGTATGTTACCCCAAGGAATCGTTTTAGCATAAATTTTGGGGTTGTCCCACTAGGGACGAATATGCGTTTATTTATGATTAGACTTTGCAGGTTGACACTGTTTCCTCTACTGGTAGTATCCTGCTAGTTGTCTGAGTAGCAGTGCTTTGCAACACTTAGTGGTGCTTAATATTTGATTTGCATGATATTTGCCTTTTGGCATTGATGTCTTCTTCATTACATGTTATATATGTGTCTTGTATCCTTGATTCATGTGTATGTATGCTGTATGGGGTCCTGGGAACTTCAACACTTTATTGCAGTAACACCTCACATCTGGCCTTACTGCAGTACTTCAGTTCACATATTTATGTTATGTAGCAGGTTTTACCACTTCACACTGTACATAGATTCAGTTCACGTTTGGTTTGATTTTCCTGTGGTGAGAATTAGTTTGCTGATACCTCATGCATATCTATTGCTATGATGGCTTAGTGGATAACTACTGTGACTATAGTGTACAGGCTCCTGCGTTTGATCCTTGCAGAGGCAGTTCATTTTGTTGCTGGGCAGAACATGGGCCGTTGGATCCAGAGTGATTAAGGCACTTTAAAGCAGTTGTAAGCGGGTTTGCACGGGTTTGCACTATGGTACGCACTGCTAACCTCCGGTTATAATTTCTTACACTCAGTTAGCTTCTACTTTGCTTAATCTGTGTAGGCAATGCTTACCCCCATGCAAATGCACTTAAACATGCTTACTTCTGCTTATTTGTGCTTAAAGTTGCTTACTAGTGCCTTATTCATTATGACACTGACACTTCACATGTGCATTTCATGCAGTACTCCAGTTCACATTTAAATGTTTTTATGTAGGTTATACGGCAAAAAGATGTAAATATATGTTCATATACATGCATTTGACATGGAAAATTATATGTGCTGCACTGGGACTCGAACTGGGAATGCCTGTTCGTTAGGCGGATGCTCTAACCACTACACTATTGCTGTGCTGCTTCATTTGCATATGTATTCCTTCTTATCCTCTTCAGCCTTTTCAGTTGCTTTAACTTTAGCTAAGTGATAGGCAAACCCGTGCACCTATGGTTAGCGCTACTTGGGGTTTTAAAAAAAAATAAATACAAGGGTTTCTTCATTTTATTTCAATGTACTGTTGCTGTTGAGCACATGGGGAATGGTGGGGATATGTGGACATCTTTGAGTGGTCTTGCTCATTTATTTATGCATTCTTCTGTTCTACTTTGCAAGGGCATGTTTTTTCTGAGAGCTCTGCTCTCAGACACACCCCCTGCACTCATCCATGCTCCATGTAGCATTAGGAGTTCAGGTAGCAACCCTTCATTAATATGCTTGGCGCGCTGCCGTCCTCCTCTTAAACCGCCGCTTCCGTGCAGGAATACATTAGTCCTGCATGGAAGATTAGTAAATCCGGGGGATTCTTTAAAATTTAGGATTTTATTTAAGATGCACAATTCTTTACAAGGAGGTGATTTTATACAAAAAACTGACCTGGAGGAGTATAAGTGGATACTGAGACTGAAAGCACACATTTCAACAAGCTTGCATGAGTCTATATCTTTAAAACCTCTGTTACAATTGCATCAGAGAGTTTGATCTGTCATGTGACTTGTTTTAGTTGATTTAGGTATTTAAACCTATTTTATATTTGTTTTGTATGCCTGAAGAAGCTTTAAAGTGAAACTGTGAAAAGTTGCATAATAAATTTGTTTTTATTTGAGCTTTTGTGCCTCAGTATATTCAGTGTTTAAGTGGTTCCATTGTATTTTATTTACACACTTTTGCTCTTTATTTTCACTGGATTGGTCACCGGTATACACAAAATTTTATTGGATATTTTATACATATACACACACACACACACACACACACATAGATATATATATACATATATATATATATATATATATATATATATATATATATATATATATATATATATATTTATATATATATATATTTTTTTTTCTTTTAGATATATGCATGCGTGCGTGTGTGGTGTGTGTGTGTGTGTGTGTGTGTGTGTGTGTGTGTGTGTGTGTGTGTATATATATATATATATATATATATATATATATATATATATATGGGTCTACTTGAAAACACCGACACGCAAAACACCGATGACGAGAACACCGAGACTGGAAGATTGACATCTGAGATGACCGACAGTTTAAAAGCAAGAAACTTCACATGCCCAACAAACCACAATCCCGACAATCAACAAAACAAAACAAAACAAATACCTTTTCTGAAAAACACACACACATCACAAGCACAACAAAAACCTTACAGACATACACTAAACCTTACATACACAACTATCTTTGTACTAACCTTAACCCAAACCCTAACCCTAAGGTCCGTCACTATCGCACACTCACCTAACCCATGCCCTAACCCTAACTCACTTAACCTGCCCTTAACCCTAAAGTCTGTCACTATTGCACACTTACCTTACCCGCACCCTAACCCTAACTCACTTAACCCACCCCTAACCCTAAAGTCTGTCACTATCGCACACTTACCTTAACATGTCGGTGTTCTCAGCGTCGGGCTTTTAAACTGTATGTCATCTCAGTCATCAATCTTCCAGTCTCGGTGTTCTCGTCGTTGATGTTTTGCGTGTCGGTGTTTTCAAGTAGACCCATATATATATATATATATATATATATATATATATATATATATATATATATATATATATATATATATATATATATATATATATATATATATATATATACATGTGTGTGTGTGTGTGTGTGTGTGTGTGTGTGTGTGTGTGTGTCTGTATGTGTATAGCAGGTGAGGGGGTGGGGGTTATGGGCTTTGACCAGCTGCGAAAGCACTCCTTTTTTATGTATTTACTCCTGAAAGCTGTTCTCATTTGAGTGGTTTTATTCATATATGATTACTATCCTGTAAGGCGGCCACACATTGGTTGTACATTGGTCAGGGAGCCAGAAACAATATATTTTTTACAAAAACTCAAACTGCAATATTATTTTAATGTTGCAAGCCATTAAAAAGCAGAAGATAACAATAAACAACTATTTTAATATGTCAATATGAAAACATCTCCCAATTTCCTTATTATGTCCTGCTTTTCTTGCTCAGTGTAAGAACTACCTGCAGAGGAAGTATTTTAATATGTCAGTATGAAAACGTTTACAAATTTTTCTTTTGTATTCTGCTTTGCATACTCAATATGATTACCTGCTTGCAATGATAAAACTAAAGGAAAGATCGATTTAAACAAATCTGAGTAAATATATATTTAAATTTCTTCGTAATGTGATAAGCACAACAAACATTCCTGGCATTGACAAATTATGCATATTCTATGAATTTCTTTTCTTAATATAATGACCATTAGTTCTAATGATACATAGTAAAAGTTATATTTATTTAAGGACCTTAAAGGAAATTCCATAGTGTAACTTCTTGGACTATGTAAAGCCTATATTAGCAGTAACAAAATCGGCCACTCGTTTACATAACTCATGTAATTCAGTGATATAATTCCATGCAGTTTGTGAAACTAAACAGAAGGTTTATATACTATTGTATAATGCACTGCCATTACTGATATCTGTTCTTTATCAGTTATTAAAATATTTTGTAGAATGAACATTAATTCAGTCTATTTACATGAATTTACCAATAGTTAGACAAAATTGCTTATTTCCACTAATTGAACAATAACTCTAAATAATTATCTCATCCATCTGAAGTGCGGGTATTTGATGGTGTTTATGGCCATATGTGATGCTATTTCATAAAACTATGGCATGTAAATGCATAACATTTTTTTCTAATACAGTACTCCTTAAATAATGTTGTCCCAAGTCTCTTTTTCAATAATAACAGCAAAATTGCATAACAACCATTTATTATTAAAACTCCAATACAACAATATGCACGTTAGCATGGCATAGCAAAGATCAAGTCAACAACAAATATTTATTGGCAGCATGAACCTTCTCACCTTCCATATCACACAGCAGAATGAAGTCCCTCCATTCACTCTGTAAACTCCAGCAACATCAAAAAACAGTGTGTCATCATTCACTTCTGAATGTCCGAGAGGAAAAAGGCAAGGAACAGGGCTTCATGGGAAACATTCTTACTCTGCCTAAATCCTAACACTACCCTACTATACCTCCCCTTTTTCCAAAAGAGAGGATGGTGGCAGGATGCTTCAAACCATGCCAAAAGAAGCTTGACTAGGCCCATTCCTATCTTACAATCCTCTTCCTCATCCTTCGTACATCTACATCACATCCTAACATCCACCCCACCCTTAGACTTCTTGTCAGGAATGAACTCTTTCCTCATCTGTCCCAACTAAATATGCTAGAATGCACTCAGTTCCCTCCCCCCATCTCACTACTCATGATTCATTTGGACAAGTGTGTCTAAAAGCAAATTCCATTTGTGTTACTAATTGAGAAAATGTCTCAGATTGTAATGTAGCCTGAATAATGCAGTACCAAAGAAATGCCATTCCAACTTCCACTATGCAAAAATGATTAACTGCATGTAAGGAAAAAAATGTGCTATGGCAGGCTTAGAACGCACATTAATTATGCATATATGCACGTTATGCTTGTTTTCAGTAATCATACAATTAAACTAAAACTATGTTGACAAATGCAGGCTGTTAATAATGGTGCACTGATTGGTAATTAGTACACTGCATTGTTAACTAAAGAAATGAAAATTAGTGATAACAAAAGAGTAAACAATGTACTACTATCTTCCATGACTCTGTGCTACTGAATAACTTCAAAAAGGGACATTAACAGGACTACAACTGATTAACCCAAGCAGTACAAAATATAATCAATACAGGCTTAGGCAGAACAGCAGCACACAATTACTATAGAACTACCTTTCATTACTTTTGTAACCTAGTAACTAAACAAGGGCAACAACATGAGTACTGTTCTGATAACCCATCACCCTGACTAAATAATCAGGGTACAGAACATCTAATACAGCTCTGCCTTTCACAGCTTTACTCAACCAAGTTAATAAAATGCTACCTTCAACTTCTTTGCACAACTAGTTCAACAATAATAAATGGTGCCCAATTACTGTGGCATACAGGAATGAAGCCCTCACTACAGGGATTTATTGGAAAGGTTAACATTGGATATTATGGAACCAGCTGATCCAACTGTGTATGAGGTCAGTCACAAATATTACTGTTGGATGTGCATGGCAATGTTGTTGGTTTGGATTGAAAACAATCCTTAATGCAAACAACATTTAAGGATACTGCATTACCTAAAAAAAATCTGAAGTGCAGTACTTTGGTTTATGATAACTCCAAAATTAGTCAAGAATTGTGAAAATATGGAGAGCAATATACGGTTCCTTGAGATATGTGAATTCTTGGCAGGGGAGACAGGCTCCATGACAGGCATCATGAAGATGAGGAGATAGACCTCGTCAATTTCCAGTGAGGGCTCATTTTACCAGAAGTTGAAGAAAAGTGCACTGGTTCAGTGATGGAGTAAGAAGAAACATATAAGTGGGTGAAGAGTAATTCTAAAACAGGAGGAAGAGGGGTGTATCTAAGTAAAAGGGTGGGGAAACACGCAACAATTCATGTGAAGATCAGAAGGCTGCATGGTGGGCATAGGTGGAGTGGGCCCTCTAGCCCCTGTACTCCTGGGGCTATTGTCACAACAATAGGAAAGGAAAAGTGGACATAACACAAGGAGACTTTAACAAAGAGACAGAATGGAGCAGAATTTCTGGACTTAATAGTGCCAGGGCTTGCCATGAGAAACTAATGGGTAGTGTCCATGGTTCACTAGGAGGTGGATGACTCTGCCTTATCAATAACATGGGGTGATTGGACTTCCCATTGATAAGTGTAGTAAGTTTGAGGAACTGAGTTCTATAAGAGTTTAGCAGATGCTGATTTCTAAGATAAACATCATGTTTACAACTGGAATTGGAGAAGAGACCAAATTATTATGCTAGTCACAATACATGGATTGCCAGATTGTAGGGAAAGATTTATCCTAAGACTAGTGTTATAAATAAACATATGTTGGGGCCAAATTTCCCTAGAAGTACAAACGCTATTGTTCACCATAAAGGAGGATCTGACAATCAAACGAGCTTGTGGATTAGCAGCCCTGGTACAATCTTTAGTGGTACCATATTAATGAGATTGGAAAAATAAGAAATGACAGGCTGTGGTATGAGTGACCAGTCCTAAGGTGAATGATACAAATAAATGCACATAGTGATCACATTTCACAATGTGTAAATATATCATGGCAAATAAAAATTAAATGAAAAAGTGGTTTGCAAAGTAACGAATGCATTTATCCAATAAAACTGAACAGAAAAAATGGCACAGGTGTTGTATGACAATAAAAAAAGGATTTGATTTTGCAATCTACAAAAGTTTTCCAGTTTAATAAAGACTGGTTAAAACCAAAAATTGTATTTTCTTTTCTCAAGGAAGGAGAGGGCATGGATAATGTCCCTTTCAAAGCAAGAAGAATTGCTGAATAAACTTTCAGCTTCAATTATAATAGTAAGGAGATCCCATAATCACTAAAATTTGTCTCAATAATTTTCTTACTGTTTGTATTTCTTTGCCATGTTATGAAACCCCTCCACTAATTAGTGTAGCTATAAAATTGCTGGATAACTTCTAACTCAAAAGATTCTAGTGGTCTAGATTTCTAGATTTCATCTAGAGCTAGTAAGAAAAAAATAAAATAAAAGTAAAAAATAAATAAATAAATAAAAATAAATAAATATATAAAAATAAAAAATTGCAGCCTGAAAAAAATTCTAGGAACCATCCACAGCATGGCAATTGATTTAAGTGCAAAATGACCTTAAACAGTGCACTTGGCTTGCAAATGGCATTGAAAGTAAAATATAACTGAAAGACTTCAAGAAAAAATAAAAGTAATAATCCAGATTGAATTATTTCAGGTCATCAGAAAATGTCAAGTACTGGATTAAAGGAGGCTTAGAGGCCAAACGAAGATGTTGAGTGTGTAGCAGCTGTGCCATCACCAAAAATAAGTAGGCTGTCCAAGCCATACATGACTAAACTACTATGTAAACAGCTGCATTGGAAAGGTACAGCAATGACTGAGTTAGGTAACTAGAACTAGATATGGGAATGGAAACATATTAATCTTTATGACAGCTTTTGTTCCCTCATAGATTCTGTGGTTTCACAGTACAGTATAAGAAAAGTGTGCTCTCATATAGATGGGATATTCTTAAAGGCAGTTGAAGTAGTTGCAAGGGAGGAAGAGGGGATTTATATTATGAGTGGGAGTAAAGGGTGTATGCCATTCAGTGACCTGAAAGTATGCAGACCTTACACACACACACACACACACACACACACACACACACACACACACACACACACACACACACACACACACTCTGAAAATATATCATGGAAATTGGGGATTGGCTGCCTCATTGCTGTCACAAAGAAGTTATCTGCTCATTGGAAGGACAATTTCCATAAGTAGAAGGTGGTATTTTTTAATTATACTTAAAGAGCATTTTGTTTGTGTGTGTGTGTGTGTGTGTGTGTGTGTGTGTGTGTGTGTGTGTGTGTGTGTGTGTGTGCATGTTCACGTGTGTATGTGTGCACGCGCGAGTGTGTGTGTATATGTGTGTGTGTGTGTGTGTGTGATTGTGTGTCCATGATAGGTAATAGATATAACATGCTAGCTTGTAGGCAAGCAGTACAACACAATTTTACCTCTGTAGAGGCTGCTTTACCAACAGGAGGACGTACAGAACTAACTCAGTAAACAAGCCACTCTGGTGGAATCACAAAATCAATTGGCTGTATTATAACAGGAGGAAGAAAATCATGGCAAAAAATAGGAGGTGCAGAACCCAGCAGGATAAAAGCACTCTCATCAAACTAAACAAACAACTCAGAGAACAAACAGAGTCTACCAAAGCCACATTTGAAGTACATTTGGCCTCCCAGGCCAAGGACAACCACAAACCATTCTTTAGCTATGTCCGCAACCTCAAAGGCAATAGCTCATTGTACTTGGTTCCATCTATACTGAGCCAGAAGATATAGCAAACCTCCTGGCTGATAAAGTCAGCTCCAACTTTACACCTCTCTCCCCCTTTCGTCAGGAAATATCATCAAATATAACTCCCCCTACTATCCCTAGGGGGCAGGTCCTTAATGCTCTCTCTCTAAGACCAAGAACACTGCAATAATGAGCCCAGGCAATATCCCAGGATGCCTTCTAAATTGCATTAAACATGGCCTATCATTGCCTCTGGAATTACTATTTAACTATAGTCTCCAAACAGGCTCCATGCCTAATGAAAGGAGAAAGGCAACAGTCACCCCCCCTGCACAAAGGTGAGTCATCTACAGACCCTGGAAACTACAGACCCATAAGTCTCACAAGTCTTAAATTTAAAGCCATGGAATGAATTATCATGGAGATGATCAACAGAGATATAGTAAATCTCCAGACACTAGATCTAAACCAGTTTGGTATCATCAAGGGCAGATCATGCCTAGTCAACCTGGAGGACTTCTTTGAGAAGGTCACCAAAACAATGGATGAGGGCAAAAATCACTCACACTGTCTACCTTGACCTGGCCAAGGTATTCAACACAATACCCCACTCATGCATTGCTAACAAACTCAAGAGGTTAGGTACAAACACGCATGTCACCCTGTGAATAACCAACTGGCTCTCAGACAGGACCCAAGAAGTTAGAATTGGGGAGTCCACCTCTATAAAGAGTCCAGCGACATGTGGAGTCCCTCCGGGATCAATCTTTGGACTGCTCCTTTCTGGCATTTACTTAGAAGTCAAGGCCAATGTCAGAGGTCTCTGGCTGACTAAATTTGCAGATATTTGCAAATTAGGAGCTGTCATTGAATCTCACATTGACACAAATGTTCTCCAGGAGGGGCTGACACAAACAAACAACTTGTGTCAGAGCCATGGACTAAAATAAATGCCAAGAAATGCATAATAGTATCCTTTGTGAAGTCATCCATCCCTGGTAACTATCATATTGACCACACATCCCTTAGAGTTGACCCAGTAGTCAGGGGCCTAGGGAGACACATAGATAGCAATCTAGCCTTTGACCGTCACATGTCTACAGTTGTGAGGAAATCATTCTATGTTGCACAACTTATAAACAAAGGCATGGCATCTAAGTCAAAGGAAGTCATTGTTCTACTGTATTCCACATTCATCAGACCTATCATTGAGTACAATGCCTCCTTTGGTATGTACCTAAACAGGCATATCCAACAAGTGGAACATCCACAGACATTCCCCACTAAAGAAATACAGGGTGTAAGTAAAATGTCCTATGCAAACAACTTCAAGGCCCTATCCCTGTATTCTGTCCCCTACAGGCTTTTGAGAAAAGGTCTATGCCTGGCATACAAGGCATTGTCAGACCCCACTCTGATGGACTTCCTGCATATCCCCAAAACAAACAACACCAGAATTACCCACTCTAAAGACTTAAACCTTGCCTGTGATATAGATAGGACTTTCTAGAGAGGTAGGTAGGTGTCCCAGAGACTACCCCATCTATGGAACAGGCTCCCTCTCCATGTGAAGCAGAGTTCATCCCTAACCCAATTCAAGTGCAACTTGGATAATTGGATGGGAAACTAGAAATTCATCCCTGGTTTGGCACCCATGTCTCTAATGGACACAGATAACATGTAAATGGTTCATCTCCCAGGCCCATGCTTACACTTATTAAGGGTATCAGAACTTGTCAGAGATTTGGGATGCATGGCTAGGCTTAAAAAGGCCCTTGTGGTCAGTAGCCTAGTAAACACCTATGAACCTATGATCCTATGAATCTCTACTGTTATTTTATTCTACATGGTGCCAAATGGGGCAATTTATTTTAGTTAATAGCATGCTGTTTGGGGAAAGTTTATGTTTTATTGCAAACTGCAACATTACTTTATTGCATGGACTTGGGAGTGTAAGAGTTCTGCTTATGTTTAAATGCAAATAATACAGATGATTTGCTTTGGCCTACAAATGCAGTGTGGATTCACAAATTCACATTTTTTTTTAACAGTGCTTTTGGTCATCTATTTACAGAGTGGGACAAGATAGGCTAATGAAAATGCACAATATGATGAAATGGTAGGTGACTGTGAATTCATTTCTGCAGGCTGCAGGACAGTGGTAGTTACTTGCTTAAGATTCTTAGTGCACTTTTAAATAATGAGCATCTTTCCATGTTACTACATGTACTATATGAAACTGCACTGCATTATACAGATCTACAATGTCCTTGGTTGTCAATTATATTAATTTTAAAAATGGTCATAAAACAAACACAGTTACATTACAGATCTTCCTTGTTGTTGCAGACTTAATCAGTATATAGGCTTTACAGTATGTCACATTCTGAATTACATTTCTAAATGCATTTTCATTTTATTGCTTCATGCTAGGTGCTATAGTCAAGATAAAGAACAATGAAGGCAATGGCCAATGATTTAAACTTACTTTAAACAGACTTTATATTTGAATATTTTAGCCGATAATCCCTAAGACTTAGCACCCAAAATATTATTTGGACATTTCCAATCATCTCATACATCCTTCTAAACTAAGACATGATTCAAAAAATGGATCTCTGATGTTGCAGTCACTTTATTTGTGGCTATCTAAAGCTCTTGTAGGAAAGTGAAAGCAGCATGTCTGGACATCTTCAGTAGAGGTGGACTGCAGTGCTGGCTTGCAAACTAAGGCATGAGTGGAGCACCATGATGATCCAAACATGCAATGCTTTTTTTGCAAATCCAGAACTAGAACAGAATTATTAAGTTTGGCATGTGTACTGTAAAATAGTCAGAAGCAGGCGGTTGACACACAAGGGCTGCTCTGCACACAAGGCAAAGGAAAGAAGGCGGGTCATGTGCATCAGGGGAAAAAGTCCTCATGATCTGCTGTTATGGCAAGCAGGTTGCTGGGAGGACTGTTATACTGTTAGATAAGAATGTCTTGCAGTCTGACTACTAACCGGCTGATTGGGTTATAAGAGGGGGGCCTATATCACATGACTGAAACACCAGTTCAGTGAATACCTATTCATCGACCCCTATTCAGCAAACTACCCTTTTATTGAATGATCAAATCAGTGAATGTTTTCCAGGGGCACTAATTTAGTGGCCAACATACTGAGCGATACATACTGCAGTATATCATATCCACCAAACTGGGGGCCTACACTCCCCCCAATTATATAAACTAACTCGAAGATGAAAAGTGAAATTTCTACATGTTGGCCAACTAACTCAGTGCTCTGAGAAAAAAGTTCACTGATTTGTCCATTAGATAAAAGGACATTCAGTGAATAGGTGTCGATGAATAAGTATTAGATGAATTAGTGTTTCAATCAAGTGACATAGACCCTGTTAGAGAATCAATGACAACATCCTTCCACTTGGAATAAGGCATCAGTCCCTGCTATTTTGTTTAGGTTTAGAGTGATCACTGGAGCTGAGTACTGACCTGTAAGGTAGGCTGTGTGGATGTAGAAATGCATGTCCTACTATAAGCACAGACTTTACAACAGAGTAGACACAGGGCTGTGCATGCAGGCTAGTGACACTGATTACTGCCAGGGCAGATGTGACAGGGTGTATGGATTTTAAAAATATACACTATGAGAATGCAGTATATTGGGAACATCAAGTGCAGACACTGCTCAATATCTGAGTTGTTTGGCTTTTGCTACATAACTACAATCAACTGCATTACTAGCTGAGTTAAATACAAACTTGCAGTGTTAAAGATTGTAGTCCATTGTATTTTATTTTTCTGTGTATTTAATTGTTTCATTGGTCTGTGTCACTCTGTAGTTATTTATTTTTCTGTTTAATTGTTTCATAGAATACTGTGGTCTTTCTCGGTCTCTGCAGTTAGTGGGGGCTATTGTGTTTCACTTCATTGATATTCAGTGTTAAACTCTTAGCCTAGAGGGTTTCCCTGTATTTATAACTGTTAGTCACACATCTTTGAAATTATTACTGCTCAATATCTGAGTTATTTGGCTTCTACTACATACCTACAATCAACTGCATACTAGCTGAGTTAAGTACAAACTTGCAGTGTTAACGATTGTACTGCATTTTATTTTATTTTTCTGTGTATTTAATTGCTTCATTGGTCTGTGTCTCTCTGTAGTTATTTATTTTTCTATTTAACTGTTTCATAGACTACTGTGGTCTCTCTCTGTCTCTGCAGTTAGTGGGGGCTATTGTGTTTCACTTCATTGATATTCAGTGTTAAACTCTTAGCCTAGATGGTTTCCCTGTATTTATAAGTGTTAGTCACATATCTTTGAATTTATTACTGCTCAATATCTGAGTTGTTTGGCTTCTGCTACACACCTACAATCAACTGCATTACTAGCTGAGTTAAGTATAAGCTTGAATTGTTAAAGATTGCACTGCATTTTATTTTATTTTTCTGTGTATTTAATTGTTTCATTGGTCTGTGTCTCTCTGTAGTTATTTATTTTCTATTTAATTATTAGTTTCATTGAATACTGTAGTCTCTCTGTCTCTGCAGTTAGTTTCCCACCCACCCTCTCTGTTCTTGTTGTGGTATTAATGTTGGTGGTTTTGGAATTGCCAGCTCCTCCTGTAAATTTGTGTTTGAACACTCCTCCTGGGTCTATCTCATTTGCTCACTCAACCGAGTACAGTGAGATCATATTTTGACTTCAGACACTCCTACCAGTCCCATCTGTTCAGCTCTATCCCAGCTCTATTCCAGTCTAGTGTCACTAGCTCATTCTTCCTAATACATAGAGAACATTTGTGAAGAGCAAGCCACGTAGGTCCTTAATTTTGAATTATCTTCGGTTTGTCCATTCTCCCTTTCCACTTTCCAAAAAAAAAAAAAGAAAAAAAATTCTAAGCTTGTTTCCTGCCTTTCCTGTAACTAATTTAGTCCAGATAAATATTTGCTGTAACCAGGACTGTTTGTAATCTTCTGAGTCCCCAAATCCTTTCTGTGTTGGAGGGAAGCCTTCTAGCTTATCAGTGGGAGTGGTAAGCACTAGGTAGCCTTCCACAATAGTGGTCTCTGGCCCAGAAATTGTAGTATATTGGTCGTTTGGCAGTTTTTCCATATCTTTCAACTTTCTAGTTTAAAAGTCCATGTTTGCACTTGTTTCCCAGTCTATTCCAGATACAGATTTGCTGTATCCAGGACTGTATGTAAGCTTCTGAGCCCCCCAAGCCTTTCTGTGCTGGAGGAAAGTCTTCTTGCTTATCAGTGGGAGTGGTAAGCACTAGGTAGCCTATCTACCACAAGAGTGGTTTCTGGCCCAGAAATTGTAGTTTATTGGCAGTTTGGGAAGTTTTTCCATCTCTTCAACCTTCTTGGTTTAAAAGCCTGCATTTGTACTCATTTCCCACCTTTCCTGTAACTATTCTAGTCCAGATACAGTTTTGCTGTATCCAGGACTGTTTGTAAGCTTCTGAACCCCCCAAGACATTCTGTGTTGCAGGGAAGCATTCTAGCTTATCAGTGGGCATGGTAAGCACTAGGTAGCCTATCTACCACAAGTTCCAGGTACAGATTCTTAGTTTTAGCACCTGAATTTGCTTATTCATGCTCAGCACTTGTACAGAACTTGTTGTTAGCACTAAATAAGCTACAAATTACTACAACACTTAACCTTCCTCTTTACCTAGAGAAAAACAGTTTTTGTACTTACTTTCCTCACTTGCTTAGAAAAAAACAGCTCTTATACTCACTTTCCTCATTTGTCTAGAGGAAAGTAGTTTTTTCATGTCCAAGGGTCAGCGTGTTCTCTCCTGTCTATCTGATGAATCTGGGCATCTTGAGGCAATGTAGCAATTGCCTCGTACACAGACAACCCTCTCCTCCTACCACCCAACACCACGGCCTGTGAGAGATGCACTTATCTAGACAAACTGGAGGTAAAGCTCTCTCCAACCAAGACTGAACTTGACAGTCAAAAGAGAAGGTAAACACTTGCACCACACCACACTCATCACATAGTCCCACTAAACCTACACCACCAAAATCCAAACATAGAAACACAAAAACATTAGCAGAGACTCTCAATAATAATATGTGCAAGCAACAGAGACCACCAAAGCAGAAATGCAAGCAACCTCAACCACCCAACACAACCCAAATGACACATAGCCCCCAAACTCAGTGTGCCAATAAACCACAGCCCATAAGGCAAACCAATGTACCCAACACACTAGTCAAAGGTGACTCTATAGTCAAGCACACTGATGTCCCACTCATCAGGCTAAACAAGAAGAAGGTTACTGTCAGCTGCCTGTCAGGTGCTAGGATCTGCCACATAACCCACACACTTAGGTCACTCCACAACAAGTACAAATATGACTCTGTCATTGTCCATGTTGGTGTGAATGACCTGAGATGTACCTCCCTGGACTACATGAAAAGAGACATGGAAGAGCTCTCCGATCTTGTAGTCCAGGCAGGGATGTCCCTAGCACTGAGTAGCATCCTGCCATCACCCAGAATGATACCGCAGTACAAGGACACAATTATTGACTTCAATAATTGGCTAAGCTTCTGGTGTCATTCTAATGGGATCCAATATCTGTCTGCCTGGGATGACATGGTCGACAGACCATGGTGCTTTGTCAGAGATGGTCTGCACCTGTTGCCCCTGAGATTCCAGATACTGGCTAAGGCTTTTACTTCCCCATATAGTGGCTTTTTTAGGCAAGGTTCAAATGACAAATTCACCACCATAACAGGAATAGGCAAGCAAAAACTGAGGGTAATGCTACTCAATGCTAAAAGTCTAAATCTCAAAATGCACTCACTTGAGGCACTCCTTAAAATGGAGAACATCAATATCTGTGCAGTGACTGAGACCTGGTTCAAGGCTCTAGAGAGCACCCCTGCATTACCAGGCTATAACTCATAACACACTTTTCGGCCATCTAACCTGGACCAGAACACCAAAGGCAGAGGTGTGTCCATATTCATTAAGGATATCCACACCTTCAGGCTAGTTGCACAGCATAATGCATCCAAGGTTATCCAAGTGCAACTAACTCTGGGCAAAACTGCAATCAAATTTTAGCTTGCTACAGATATCACACCATGCCCTAGGATTCCCACTCCTCTTTTCTTGACATACTGGAAAATATTAGGGTTCAACCAAACACCCTAATAATGGACAATTTCAACTACCCCACCATTAACTGGGAAAACTACTTATGTACCAACTCCTTCACTCAACACTTTCTGGAATTCATAAATTCCAATGCCCTCGATCAACTTATCCACACCACCACCAGAGCCAACAATATCCTAGACCTAGTCATTACCAACATGAAAGACTGGTGTTCCACACCTGAAATCAACTCCTCGTTGGTCAGATCTGACCATAAGCTAATCACCCTAGATATCCACATCTCGGCCCCAACCACCATTAAGGAAACCACGGTAAAAATTTCTCCAAAGCCAACTTCCTGCTTCTTAAGACCAAAGTGGCGAACTTCATGACACCCATGCAGATAGACAATACAGTTATGACTGCTGAATACTATACAAATGTGTTCTATAAGCACTTATATGAGTGCATGGATCATGCTATCCCTAACAGAACCAAGGCGCTATCCTCCAAAAAAAGGAAGCTAATCTGGTCGTCCCCTGCCATAAACAAACTCTACAACAGAAGGAAGAAACTGTTGCAAAAGAGAGTAAAATCTCATTTGTGGAAGAGCTCCCTGATAAGCCTCAGTAAGAAGCTGAGATCCCTTATAAGATCCTCCAAAGCTAGCTATGAAAACAAAATATCCACTGATTCTATGGGCATCCACAAAGTATTCTATAGCTATATCAAGAATCTCAATGGCAACACCCAGATCTGCTCTGAGTTATAGCACAACGGCACGAAAATTACAGAACCAACTGATATTGCCAACATCCTGGCAGATAGGGTCCATGCTAACTTCATCCCCATCCCACCCCCTAAAGGTCCCATATCTATACAGGAAGAATGCAGAGTCCCAGTAATCACCTCTATGCAGGTAAAAGCTGCACTCTCTAAAACCAAAAACACAGCATTCATGGGACCAGACAACATCCCAGGCTGTGTTTTACACAGACTTCAAAATGAACGGGCTCCCCACCTAAGCACCATGTTCAATCATAGTATCACATCAAGCTTTGTGCCCACTGAATGGCACATAGTAACAGTTGTCCCACTCCACAAAGGGGGAGCCACCACTGATCCTGGGAACTATCGCCCTATTAGCCTGATGAGCCTGGTCTGCAAGGTCATGGAACATATCATCATGGAACTCATAAACAAAGACATTGGTAACCTCCAAACTCTGGACCCCACCCAGTTCGGATTTGTGAAAGGTGGATTATGCCTTCTGAACCTGATCAACTTCTTTGAGGTAGTCACCAAAGTCGTAGACGAGGGTAAGATGATTCACACAGCTTATCTTGACCTCACCAAGGCTTTCAACACCATCCGCCATTCTGGAATTATAGCTAAACTCACTAAAATAGGTATAAATCCCTACATCACAAGATGGGTTGCCTACTGGCTCACTGACAGAACCCACACTGTAAAAGTAGCAGACTCTAAATTTGACTTCAAACCAGTGACAAGTGGAGTACCACAGGGTTCAGTCCTGGGACCTCTCCTGTTTGGTA
>NC_056744.1:166090471-166180471 GCF_019279795.1 Protopterus annectens | reverse complement strand
AGATCCTTCAGAATATGCATGTTAAAACAAACCCTGTTCTCCAGCAACTGTTTACGGTTATAAAAGCAATATTTAAAATATGCCACTATTTGTGGTCCTTTGTCCCACCATTGTGTGGTCTTTGTCCAGATTTTATGCACTAAGAAGTTGAGAGGTATGCCATAGAGTCAAGTTTCAAATGTGAGTACCTATAAAAATGAAGGTGTGTAAATGTGTAACTCTTGCAGCAACATTTACTTGTCTTTTTAGATACACAATTTTCTTGTAAGTGCACCCCCTTTTTTTCAATTTGATTGTGCTATGATACATATATGATTAAAAAGCTGATGAGCACACGGTACATGTACGTAAATTGTTGAGAGTCATGCTCATAACATATCACCTTCATTAGCTGGATGGTTTTGTCTCTAAAGTTGTTTAATAGAAGATTTCTGATTGTTAGCAATATGTTTTCCATAAAATACACAGTTTAGTTTTAACTGTGCCTGACTCAACTTTCCATAGGTCAGATCACTAGAATCTTTAACAAAAGTAAAACAGTGATGACTTTTCAGGCTCTTTGTTCTCTCTTTTCTACATATGTGTAGTAGGGTAGATGTTTGTATATGGGGAGTTACTGTCCTATCCTTTGTATAATAGAAATACTGTATTGTATCCTGTAGAGGAATCTTTCCTATTTGCAAAGGCTACGTTCTTCCATGGGTGAAATAAGTATTTTGTGCATAAATAATGAATACTAGACAGTGTAATTGTATGTATGTATGTATGTATGTATGTATGTATGCATTTATTTATTTTTATTGTATTATTCAATGTGTTATTTGGGTAAGTGGACTGTTTCAAGATAACAAATTTAACTATTATATAGGCAGAAAATGCATCAAAAAATAGATATATTTTGAATTATACATAAAGCATATGTACAATTTATATTCAACTTAAGGCATTTACAACAAGTATACACTCCAAATTGTGATTGCATTGTTATAAGTAAATGGAAGTAAGCCATGGTTCAACCATGTGTCTCAAATATTTAAGGGAAGAAAATGTACACTTGTAAATAAAAAGCAGTGGCAGTTCCATAAATGGTCAAAAATGGTTGTGCTCTAGACTGGTGCAGTTACAGCCACTATTAATAGCTGAAGGCTATTGTGGAAACTAATTAAATTCATGAATCTGGATAGAGGAACACTTGGAATCTATTTATAAGTAAAAATTGAGAAATTTCTGACTGTAAAATTTGTCTCACCTTTTTACATTATTTGCGAATAAACTTGTCATAAAACCATGCTTATTCATTGTACTGTGAGTTACATAACATGAATAGTTGGGTATACAGATTACAGTACTCAGTAGGGTAATAAAGATTATTACATACAGTAGTGTTTGCTGAAATCTGTTGTCATCTATTTACATTTCACAAATATACATTTATACATATTGTGCTAAGATAGCACTCAGCTCTGAATTACCTAATGTAGTGTTAAAAATGTTCATATATATATATATATATATATATATATATATATATATATATATATATATATATATAGACAATAACATGCATCATTATGTTGTCCGACTACTGTTTCAGTACATGTTGGCTAACCCCTTTACTTATAACAACATTATCCTGCTGATACAGTAATCTGTCTGTTACCAATTTTAAATGTTGTCTTGTAAATATCTTTGTGTGGGAGGCAGCAGAGAGCAACACAGACTACTGCTAAGTACTGTGTTAAGTCCAACACATCAAGATATGATTACACATGTGCTAACACTTTGCAACTGGTGGCACAAATCAGCTCAGTGGTACTGCATTTAAACAGTAAAAGAAAACCAGAGTCATATTTTTCTCTTGCACAAAGTTTGTATGTCTGTATTATTGTTTCTCAAAGATGAACATTTTTTGTTTAGAATATTAACTCAATTAATTAATTTTAGTGATGTACTATGTCTGCTCTTCAGTGTTTACAATTGCACCGTGTTACCATCTTGGATAACTTGTTCTCACCACATCCATCATCATCATTCTGCAGTGCACTGTCCTACGTCAGACTTCCATATTTGTCCTACCAATGCATATAGTGCAAGTATGAGGGGATAGATGTGTACAATAATCCTGATAGAAAGTTACAGGAATGTGTGATTGATAAGTCACTGGTATACAACAGTCAATGTGCATGTTGTCCCATTATGTGTAACATGTCAACGTATTACAATGTACAGTAAGGACAGTCTGCACATTGCATTTTCAAGGTACATCATTACATGTGACAATCATACTGACGTTTTGTCCTGTGCACAAATATGCTTTTGTTGAATAACCTAGGATACATAGGACTATATCTGCCAAGCATTATTCTTTGCAAATATTGCAATATCCAATTTCACATGGGTATTGTATGTTCTTCCTTGTGGCACTTGCGAGGATTACATTGCACTCTAGGTTATTTAAGCAAGTTGGGCAGGAGGTGCCATACCTGACTTGTTACAGTAACATCCTCTCTGAAAAACAATGTTGAGGTCATCCTGAAAAAAGTGCTTACTCTACCTTCACAGTCAGACTCCTCCTGTAGCATTTGTGACTAGTACATTGTTCTCTAAATTGTGTAAACTAGATAGCTAAGAGGTTCATTTGTGTGTGTGTGTGTGTGTGTGTGTGTGTGTGTGTGTGTGTGTGTGTGTGTGTGTGTGTGTGTGTGTGTGTGTGTGTGTGTTTGTGTGTGTGTGTGTTACAGTGTGTGTATCAAAAGTAATGATATAATAATTTAGCATAGGTGGTTTGTCATAGTAGTTGTACAAATTTCTCTCTGCTACTTGTGGTTCATCCAGATGGCATTAGTCTTTAGAGACACATAGCATGCTGCTCAATTCCTGACAGAGGCAACATTACATGAATGCAATACCTCCATCACAATTGTTATCCATTTTTATGTTGGACAATGATATGTCAGCACAGGTTGTGATGTTTACTCAGGGTATGTCGTGCTGTGAGTCCTCCTGTTGCATGTGCTTTGAGTGTTGGCATTTATAGCATACCTACACAGATATACTGGTGTTCACTTCTGGGACAATGTGTATCCTACATGATGGAGACAACTTCCTTGTCAAAGACTATCAGTCATATTATAATGCTCAGTATTGTGTGGACATGACTAGCTCAAGTCTATGATAGCCATATTTTCTGTGACAGCCACACGTTCCGTTATTTGTGACAACCTCCACTGCTATCGAGTGTGGCACAGGCTGTCAATGCAGGAGTCTGAAGAGAACCACCCATAAATGAAAACTGTGAAATGGCACTTTACTGTAGAGTAAATCAGTTCATCAGTGCAGGGCAGCTAGTGAAACAGCATCATTTATTAAGAATACCATTTGCAGTAAAATGTAATTTACAGAAACAGTCCGCAAGGAGCCACAACCTAATTAGAAACCAGCTTTAAGAAATCAATCTTAACAATGGTAAGAGCCTTGATTCTAGAGACATAATATGCTAAATTTGAAGTGTGAATGCACTTGCAGTCTTTTGATATGCACTGGAGATTTCTTGTGCATAATGTTCCTTCTTTCTTACTGTTTTCCATCTTCCTACAGTTTCACAGATTTATGTTATATTTCTAGTTCTTGAGCGTTGTATATTTTCCTTTATCTTTATTGATAATTCGTGAGCCTCAGTATTTAGACTTTTTTCAGATGTATTTGTTTTAGATGAATACTGTTTTGATAATAGTTTTTTATGAATCCCCAAGGTTCTTCCACACTAACTTCATATTGATTTGCTACATCTCTTCTTCAGCCTTTCATTCTTACATTACAACCTGCCAACCAGATTGCAGTATCCTCTGTTTTGATTGACTTGATTTTAAGAACTTAAGGAACTCAGAATGCTGTTGGTTGGTAATTATGTGTTCCCAAGTGGCAATCTATAATTGATTCAGAAATACTCTCTATCTCCCCATCTGTCAGCACAGTTTCCAAGCCTGCTGTTTTCTGAGGCAGTTTCCATGCTGTCTCACTAAGGGCTGAGGCACAATCAAGCACTTGGATGTGACTGCTACCAAAGCACTGTGGTCAACTTCAGAAACAGTAAAGTCTGCCAAGAACAGCAATTGTCCATCCTTTACTATCCAAAAAATCTCATGAATTATTTTTTTTATTTCTTATCACATTAGTGGTTTAGTGTGTAACCACTTTCATGCAGTTCTGTGGTTTCCTATTTCCAGCATGACCTACTCCAACTTGCCCTTTTTTACTTACTTATTTGATTGCTTTGGTCACATAGTTTATAGTGTGAGCTACACTGCATCTTATTTTGTTTTGGATTTATCCTTTGTGGATTGCCTACAGCATGTGTTATAGTACGTTTACATCCCAGACACTGATCTCTGATACAGCTGCTTTGAAGGACAATGCTTTGGTACTCTGACTCCATCACTTTTCTTGTAAAGCTATTTTTATGTAGATAGAAAATTGTATCCTTTTACATCTCCTTTGCAGCTGCTTCTGCAATCCTAACTATACAATACTTTTCCCTCATAGGTGTGACTCTATAAAGGCATGCAACTTCCTTTTCTGCTCTTGCCCAAGTTGTACCCTAATAAAAATAGAATGATAAGATGCATAATTCTTCAGTGGTCCCATGCCTACCTGCTAGCATTCTAACCTGAGTATATTCTTAGCATTCTACTCATCTCCATTGTCTATGTCCCCATTGAAGATCCAGTCTCTGGCATTACAACATTAAAATTGTGAAGAGGTACATCTCAATTTATTTGCATCAGCTACATCACTCTCCCTATCCAACTTTACAGTGAGATCTAGCATCTTCTAATTTTTGATGATCTCAAGGGAAAGCTATAGCATTTGTGGTTCCTGGTTAGGAAATGTTGTCTCCTAAATATTTTTCAACTCTTTTCAGAAAGGAGAACAATTTTCCTGATGTGTTTCTAATTTGCTTTTGGCTAAGTCTTGTTATGCCTTGCAAATAAGTTAGCACACACTGCACATTTAAATTTAAGAACTATTCTTATATTGTCATTTTATTTATAAACTACAATTGTTATAATACTGACTTACTGGAACTACCATTGAATTCAACTTCCTTGAACATAGTCAAAACTGTGAAGAAGCAAGTGCTTTAAACTTCCTATATATTTGAATTAACATTTAGGATGAACTGCTAATACCAGAGAAACTTAACCATACAGAGGAAGACATTTTAGTCACTGTTTCATGGGTGTGAGTGTTCTTTGACTGCTTATTTTATCTCAGGATTCACATAGTCAAGCTCTAACTCACAGACTGAATGATGAGCCAGAAAGTGGTGGTTAAAGCATTTGAGAGAATTCTATACTCAGGCATAGAGGAAAAGCTAAATAAACTGGGAATAACTCCCTATGTCACCTGCTGGATTGCCAATGGCTCACAGATAGGATGCAGATAATCAAAATAGGGGATACCACCTCTACAAAGAGACCATTCAACAGTGGAGTCCCTCCAAGATTCTGTGCTCAACCTCTCCTGTCTGGCATCTACTTTTCTGAAGTAAAATGTAGTACCAAAGGACTCTGGCTGACTACTTTCGTAGATGATTGCAAGCTAGGAGCAGTCATTGAGTCCCCAAATGACTTAGCCATCCTTCAGAAAGGTTTATAGGTTCATAGGTTCATAGGTTGATACTAGGCTATCTGCCCTAGGGCATTTATAAGCCTAGCCAGAGTGTGTTTGGCTTTCACCACCCTTTTAGATTAGTTGACTGTGCCTCTGTATAGTAGGTCACAGAAGATAGCCCTTTTAAGGTTAGTTTACTGTGCCTCTGTCTAGTAGGGACACAGAAGAGATCCCAGGGGTAAACCTACGATCTCCCATCCACTTGTCAAGATTTCTATTGAAGAGGGTGATTGAGGGGCTCTGCCTAACATGGATTGGGATTTTGTTCCAGAGTGAGGGGAGCATCTGGGATATGAATCTGTCCCTCCAGCATGTCCTATTGATTTCTGTGCTGAGGTTTAAGTCCCTGGAGCATATAGCTCTAAGGGATTTGGATTTCCTGAGGTGGAGCATGTCCATTAATTCTGGGTTGGATATGGCTTTATACGTCAGGCACAGATCGTCTCTGAGTAGGCGGTAAGCAACCGAGTAGAGCTGGAGTTTCTTTAGCCTAACTGCGTAGGGCATCTGTTTGAGTCCCGTGATCCTCTTGGTGAGGTACTTTTGGGTCTTTCCAGTTGCTGCAGGTGTCGAGTAAGGTACATCCCAAATGGGGCATTGTATTCAATTATGGGCCTGATGAGTGATGAGTAGAGGGGCACAATGACCTCTCTTGATCTAGATGTGAACCCTTTCGTGATAAGGTGGGCTATATAGAAGGTCTTTCTAACCACTTTGGCAATGTGATTGTCCAAGAAGAGATTGCTATCTACTTGGGTCCCCAAATCCCTAATTACTTCTTCCGTACTTAATGGATTACCACCTATGTGGTAATTTGTGGGCACTTTGTTTTTCCCAAAGGGGACGACTATGCACTTTTTGGCATTTAGCTTTAGGCCATGGCTCTGGCACCAGTTATCCACTTCTGTGAGACCCTGTTGGAGGATGCTTGTGTCAGTCAGTGAGTCGATTATGGCACCCAGTTTGCAGTCATCTGCGAACTTGGTCAGCCATAGTCCTCCTGTGTTAGCCTGTACCTCAGATAAATATATACCGAACAAGAGAGGTCCAAGGACTGAGCCTTGTCGGATGCCATTTGTAACTGGTTTAGAGTCTGACATGGCACCTGCAATTCTGACCATGTGGGTGCTATCCCTGAGCCAGTTTGCAACCCATCTTGTGACATAGTGGTTGATATTTAAGCTGGTGAGCTTATTTATGATACCCAAGTGGGGTATTGTGTCGAAGGCTTTTGCGAGGTCCAGGTAGGCTGTGTGGACTACCTTCCCTTCATCTATGGCCTTGGTGACTGTTTCAAAAAAGTCGACCAGGTTCAAGAGGAAAGATCTGCCCTTAATAAAGCTGAATTGGGTAGGATCCAGTGTTTGGAGGTTCCCAATATCTTTGTTTATGAGTTCCATGATGATACGCTCCTTAGCTTTGCAGACCAGGCTAGTCAGGCTTATAGGACGATAGTTTCCGGGGTCCATTGTGGCTCCACCTTTGTGGAGTGGGACCACTGTTGTTGTACGTCATTCCTTGGGTACATATCCAGTAGTAAGGCTGAGATTGAACAGTGACTTTATGTGAGGGTTCACTTCTTCTTGGAGCTCATGTAAGATGCAGCCCGGGACACCGCCCGGTCCCATTGATGCTGTGTTTTTTTGCTTTGGAGAGGGCAGCTCTCACCTGTGCATCTGTGATGTCAGGGAGGCTACACTCTGTTGGGATAGACATTTGCTCTTTTTGGGGGGAAGGGGGGGAGAAGTTTGCACTGAACCTGTCTGCCAGGATGTTGGCAATGTCTGTGGGTTCAGTGTATTTTTTGTCATTTTGCACTAACTCAGAGCATATCTGGGAGTTGCCACCCAGGTTCCTGACATAACTAAAGAAGGCCTTGTGGTTATCTTTAACATCTTGTGCAATTTTTCTTTCGAAGCTGGCCTAAGATGATTTCATGAGGGATCGTAGTTTCTTGCTAGTACTGATCAGAGATGCCTTCCCTTTTTGGGATTTTGCTCTATCATGTAGTAGCTTCCTCATTCTGTTGTATAGCTTATTTATGGCTGGGGTCCACCAGACAGGTCTCCTGCCTTTGGAGGAGTGAGTAATGGTTTTATTTGGGATAGCACGATCCATGCATTCCTGTAGGTGTCCATAGAATGCGTTTTTAAAGGATTCTGCGGTTTGGGACGTATTTTCCACTGGCCCGGGGGCTTTGAAGGATTCCACCTCAGTTTTGAGAAGTGTGAAGTTTGCTTTTGAGAAGTTCTTCACCGTGGTTTTCTTGGCTTGGGGTGGGGATGGGATATGGATGTCCAGTGAGATTAATTTATGGTCAGATCTTACCAATGAGGGGTATACCTCTTGTATGGAACATAGAGTCCCCATGTTGGTGTTGATCAGGTCCAATATATTTTCCCCTCTTGTGGGAGTGGTGACCAGTTGTTCCATAGCATTTGAGTTTATAAATTCTAGGAACCGTTGGGCGAGGGTGTTTGGGCTTGAGTAGTGCTCCCAGTCTATGTTTGGGTAGTTGAAGTCACCCAATATAATGGTGTTTGGAGAGACCTTCATATTCTCCAGTGTTCTCAGGAAAGCCGAGTGGGGTTCCTGAGTTTGGGAGGGTGGTTTGTAGCAGGCTACAAACTGAAAGGCAGTTTTGTCCACTGTTAGTTGCACATGGATGGTCTCCAATGCTTTGTGCAGTGTCACTAACCTGGAGGTGTGGGTATCTTTGATGAATATGGATACTCCCCCTCCTTTTGTGGTTTGGTCTGAGTTTTGGTCCCAAAAAGCATGGTATGAGGTATAACCTGGTAGTGCTGGGGTGCTGTCGGGAGCCTTGAACCAGGTTTCTGTTACTGCTCAGATATCGATATTCTCCATACTGAGGAGAGCCTTGAGTGTGTGCATCTTGAGGTTTAGATGTCTGGTGTTGAGCAGCATTACCCTTAGTTTCTTATTCCTTGTGTTGTCTATGGAGGTGGGTTTGTCTTTTGAGCCTTGCCTAAAAAAGGCACTATGGGGGTGGCAAGAGCCTTAGCCAGTATTCGAAAGCCCATATTAAATAAATAACTGGTGTTATAAATAAATAACTGGTGTCAAAATCATGGTCTGAAACTAAATGCCAAAAAATCCATTACTAAATCCTTTTTGAAGTCATCAACCCCAGGGAACTACTACATCGGCAAGCTGACCCAGTTGTTTAGAATTTGGGAATATATGTGAACAGTGACTTATCTTTTGGCAAACATATGTCAATTGTTGTACGAAAGTCCTTGTATATTGTACAGCTTATAAACAAATGGATTGTGTCTAGATCTAGGGATGTCATTGTTCCCCTTTACTCTAACCTCATAAGGTCAGTCATTGAATATAATGCCCCTTTGGCATGTATCTGTACAGACACATTCAACAACTGGAATGCCCACAGAGATACCTTACTAAAAGGATACAAGGCCTAAAAAACATGTCCTAAATGGACTGACTCAAAACCCTGTTAATATACTGGGCATCCTACAGACTGCTAATAGGTGACCTTTGTTTGGCATACAAGGCATCCTCTGACCTATTACTGATGGAGTTACTGCAAATCATCAAGACAGATGTCATAAGAAATACTCAGTCTTGGGATCTAAACTTCTTCTGCAACATCAGCAGAACAGTTTGGAGGAACAGGTATATTACACAGAGGATACCTCTGCTATAGAATAGACTCTGCATCCACGGAAAACGGGTCTATATCAAAAGACCGAAGAGGAATTTCAGTGAACACCTCTTGGTTGACACATAATGAGCGAATGCACTAAAGCTCGAATGCTCAAAACAGCAATTTCTTTCCCTGGGAAAGAAATTGCTTTGCCATCCTCGTGTGTTTGTCCCTTTCCTCCCTGTAGTGCGATCTCGGAGTTGGTATATTTAGTTGGAGGGGTGTGAAGCCCCCCGCGTTATTATGTTTTAAAGTGTGATTGTGTGTGTGTGTGTTTGTGCTAGCAATTTCTTTCCCAGGGAAAGATACCTCGTGTGCTTTAGTGCGTTCACTCATTACGTGTCGACCAAGAGGTGTTCGCTGAAACACCTCTTCAGTCTTTTAATATAGACCCCAAATGGATGGAAACAGAACATTTATCCCAAGACTCCTCCCTGTACTACTAATGGACAGATGCAGGTCCTTAATGCTTTATGCCATGCTTGAGTCCCCTCAAATTATCTATGGTATGATCTCATTTATTCTCTTTAGGGGTAATATTTATAATTACTGACCATGTATTGGGTAAGGCTAGTCTATAACCAAATGGGATAAGTTATTTTGAACGCAAAAAAGGAAATTGTCTAGGCTTAAAAATGCCCTACAAGGACAGCTAGTCTAGTATTTACCCAAGAACCTTTGAGAATAAATCTATATTTAATCATGGTATTCATTGTTAATTATCACTCTTATTATCATACATGGTCATTATAAATTTTGATTTATTATTATATATCTCAAAGAAAGGTTGTTTTGGTCATGGATTTTTATTTTATGAATTCTGTTTTGCTTTTCAAATTCAAATGCCATTATATGTTTTCATCATCTATATCTTATTTGTCACTTAATCTCTTTGTGTTGTTTGTAAATTATCTATATCTGTATCTATATCTATATCAATATATGTAATTGCTTTTGCCTTGGTCATGTGGTGTGACAAAAAAGGTTCTTGAACCAGTTTACTTATCAGGATAATAAGCTAAATAAAATAAATCAGTAATTAAATAAAATCACCTGAGAAACAAATATCTCACTTTCTTTGCTATATACTGCAATATTTTGCCAAACTGTTGCTGTATTTTGTTAGATTTACTGGAGTTTGAAACTATGTTCATCATTTTTGCCTTAATGTTTCATAAAATATGAAAAAAAGAAGAACTTTGCAGATTTTGAGTGAACAGCAATATGAAAATTGAAGAAATTATTGTAAATTCCAGGTGTAATTTTCAGTGGACATACAGTTAAGTTTCAATGTTATAAGTCATCAAGCTGAGTACTGACGGCTCATTTTCTAGAAATTTTTACAACTGTTAGAATTCAAAAATATGCATTATATCTTACAAAATAATGACCTTTTCTAATTTCAGATCACACTTATTTTCCAAAGTTATAACAAAGTAATAACCAGAAAAGAGACTGGACTAATGCCCCGCAGACAATCTTTTGTCACTGAGTTAATCATGTCTGTGCAATCAGATTGTTTGAATGTTAGAATGATATCTCTGTACCTATAGACAGGAGAAATGCGAAGGACAAAGCCCAGTGCTTTGTCAAAGTATAAAAGAAAACTGACAGATCAAAGAAATGGAAGAAAAGTTTAAATTGTAATCATGAATAAACATTTGAATCTGCTACAGCAGAGGTAACATTTAACTGTAATCGAGAAGGATAGTAGTGACAAAGATGTTCTCACTAAGAGATATTTGTAAACAAATGTATATATTTTTTTTGTTTAGGTCAATTATTTTATTAAAGTAGCAAAGAAGAGACTTCACTTCTATGAATGGTCCATCACGAAAACAGTTGGATCCAGTATGTATCCCTGAAGTGAACCCACTGACAGTAAACTGAAAGAGTCAAACTCATTTAATGATGCAACCTGTAAAACTAAGGGTAGAATAAATTCTAGATTTCTCTTTTTATTTTTTTATTTTATTTTACTGTTTTTGAAATGATTAATCCTCTTTTTAGTCCACTATGTGAGAGTTGTTTCTACCATACATCCTTACTTAAATATTTTAACATGATGGTTATACACTTATTAAGAAAAGAGAAAAAAACACCTAAAAAGTGAATAATTGGTGCACATAACTCTAATGCTGAAGAAGAGCTGATCTAAGTTAAAGTCTTCTGTAAATAGTAACTTCAGAGTTAGTTTCAGGAAGATTTCCTTCCAACAGCTATTTGTTGAAAGGTATATATACAAATGCAATGAGATTGCTTGCCTCCACTGATGTAAAAAAAGCATTAATAGATGAGTTTTGTTTAATGATGTTTAGGTACCCATTGCTTCACTAAATTGAAATACAAGGTAAATGTAAAGATAAAATTATGACACTATAGTGTAAAATGATGAAAACTGAGAAGCATTGCTCTCGTGGCAATCACTACCAAGCCTTTTTTAATTGTATTCTTATTTTTTATTTTTATTTATCCATTGTTGACTAGGTTAGTTCCAATAGGCCAGCAGCCTCTTTTCAGTGGAGAGCCAATATGGTATTCACACTGACTAGGGGGGATTTGTCTAGGCCACCAGTGGGCTTTCTTTACTCTTTGCAAAGTGTCCATGTGTCTTCCATTCCCACTGTGGAGGTAGCTGGGAGGAGAGGAAACATGATGGCATAAGAGGAGTAAGCAATTGTCAATGTTGCTGTGTTTTTTGTTTTGGAGAAAAGTCTGATCAAAGAGAAGGTAATTGAAAATGATGACAAACTTGTACCTGGATTGTAAGGTAGGATTACAGCAGCAGAAGGATGTTGCAGTAGATTGAAGACTGTGCAAGAGTTACAACAATTGGGCAGCCTAGATGAAGAAAAATTAAAGGGATTTATTTAACAGGAAGATCTAGAGAACAAAAGCATGTCTTCTAAAAGTTCAGGCCAGGTCATTTTAATGACAAACAGACTCGATACTCATTTGTTTCTCAGGTGATTTTATTTATTTACTGATTTATTTTATTTGGCTTATTATCCTGATAAATAAACTGGTTCAAGAAATTGTTCAGGGAAGGAGGGAAGGAGCAATTAAGTGCAGAGGAGACAAGTTCAGAGAAAAATCATGCTGAAGAGAGACATTAATAAGCAGGTGAGATTGCAAGCTGCAGTGGTGGAAGAGAATGCAATGGAGGGCATTTAAAGTACTGTTCAGAAAAGGAAGGGGACGCCAGCAGTAATAATCAAAAGTAAAAAAGTACAGTTTTATAGACAGATATAAAGTATGGGACAATATTGTGTTACCATTAGGCATTGTTGATCCAGACCTTAAGTCTTTTATCCATCTCATAAAAGAGAGTTTCTGTGGCATTACATTTGAAACAGATATAAATGGTAAGTTTTTTTTCTTGAAATGTGAACAAAATGCGTATGTGTTTCCATGGAATTACTATATTATTACAGGTTAAAGTACTAAAGTAAGTAAAAAAAAAGTTTATTTAGAGTTCAGAAATTTGAAAACTGGAGAAATTGAAATAAGGGTCTGTTTGAAAAAAATAGGTGTGAAACTGCAAAATCTTTGTTGAAAACTACAGAAAATAGAAATGTTTGGAATGGGATGGGAAGCAGAAGTGGCAATGAAAAGTGACTCAGATACTGTTTATCATTTTCCAAGTGTCACAAGTTTATATATTTAGAGGAAGGTTGCACTTTAGGGAATGTTCATCAACCAAAAATATTTTTGTCAAAAATATCACATATAATAAGTGATTGTAAGAAAATTAGATGCAATTAATGTGATGAAAAGGAGCATTTGGTTAATAAATGTTAAGTAAAGTTTAGGATATTATATAAAAAGCCTGAAAACAAAAAAACAAACTAGACCATCTGAAAAATCAAGAAAAACACACCAACAGTATAAAAAATATATGATAAACACACACACTACTTAAATAAACTACTTTAATAAATGATGAATAATAACTATAGACTAACTGATAAGCGCTTTCGTCCCACTTATGGAACTTCTTCAGACCAAGTTATATCCATATTAAAGATCATTAAATATACTCTACAATCTAACTCATCTTCTGCCTCTTACCTCTCACTGCAGTTAAATACTTGATCTGTTATGGAGAACCTAAAATGAACATTACTATCTGCATTATGTTTTTGTATAACATGCTTAGCTAAACCAACACTAATGTCTTTATTAACCACAGTTCTCATATGCTCATACATTCCTATTAAACTCTCTAGACATTCTGCCTATATAAAAGGCAGAACAAAGCCCACATAAGACAATCTAAACTACATTAGTATAAGATTGGAAAGAATATTGTTGGCAGATAAGGTTGAATGCATGTAGTATCCCTGGAATGAATGAAAGGGAAAATTACAAAGTGATTTTGAAAAAGAAAGGGGTAAAGCACTAATTTCTATAAAATCATGTGAACTTTTGTAAAGTTATGTGATTTTAAGAGAGTGCATTTAATGGTTTTTAATATGGATGCAACTTGGTCTGAAGAAGTTCCATAAGTGGGACGAAAGCACTTACCAGTTACTCTATAGTTATTTTTTACCATTTATTAAAGTAGTTTATCTAAGTAGCATGTTTATCATATAATTTTGGGGACTGTTGATGTGTTTTATTTAAAGTGTAGTATATGTAAAAATCAGTTCACTTCTGATTTGATTGTAAGGAAGATTATAGTGGAATACAAAATGGCACAGAAGACTGAGAAAGAGATGCATCAGAAGAAAATAGTAACGTGTTACAGGTTGAAAGAACAGATGAATGAAGGTGATGTGCTATGCAATTTCATTTAAAACAGGAACAAGTGCAAATATCGATGAGACATTGTGAAATAAAGTAAATATTATATCAGACAGTACTTTAGAATTATGTAAACAGGGCCAATTAATGGAAGAAAATAATGAGAATGAATAAGTGCAAGACGAAAATAATTCTGTATAGATTAAGAAAATGAAAAATAAAAATAAATCACCCAAAAATTAAAACATTGAATCAAGTCTAGGGCTTACATCATTGAATGTGAGTAGTATTCTTAATGATTCAAGGAAGTTATGCATTTGAGAATGTTGCAGAATGCGTGATGCTGATTTAGTGACCTTATTAGACATTATTTAATATTTAAGAAAAAAGGCTTTAAACTGAGAGGTGTTGGGGAATAGGATAATGTTAAATTGTGGAGAAAATCAATGTTCCTACTGAAAGAAAAAGTAAAAGCAAACATATTGGATCGCATTATAGTAAGGACAGTAAAAGTTTCACTAGTGGATGTAAAATGGGAAAATAGATCTTTAAGTTGATTGGTATACATATACACATAATACTGGTACAGAGAAAACTTATTTCAGGAGTTTAAGTTATATGTTTGGGCAAATATGCATGTAGTTATTACTGGAGACTTTAATTGCAAATTGCATGAAGAAATATGCAAAATAGCTTGTAATGTAAATTAAAGTTGTACAAAATAGAGAGTATGCATGTTTAAGAAAGTTTACGTATTGAAATTTATGTTTCTTTAGTATCAGAAGGAAGTTGATAGGTGATTACTAGGCAAATGACCTCAGTGGGGGTCGTTTGTATGTTTAGACAAGTTTCCCACAAATCAAACCTTGTACCTTCTGTCTGTAAGAAACATACCTTAATCATCATATTATACCTCTTCCTAAATTGCAAGCTAACTGAATTTGTATACATACTGTTGCCATATTGTGGGAATGTAGGACACTACAAAGGCATTCCTTGTTCTTTGATATTCAGCAATACAAAAAAGTCAAACATTTCTCTAGCCATGAAAACAGCACCCTGAAATTTCTTTGAAATTACAAATCTCTAAAAAATGTAGATTAAAAATGCAATAGCTGGTGATTAGTAGTCTCCAGTTGGAATGCAGAGGACTGGAGTAACAAATTAAAGAAAATGTCATATGGTTTCCAGGATCATCATCATCAAGTTCTGTTATTTTGAAATTAGTGGCAGTAAAGTTATAGAGCAATTTCATTTGACAGGTATTTATATATTAACATATTTGTGCATTTTGTATTTTTTATATTTTTATTTTGTGACATGTTGGATCGTTAATGCTCCTGCTTACATTTTAAAATATGTCATAATTAAATGTTTTATTAGTGGTTTTATAATTTTAATGCCTAACACATTCTAGGTAACTCAACATGTGTTTTTAAAATTGTGTAATAATAGTCATGTACTGTCGCACGAACTATATACTGAATGCTGAGCGCATTTGTGAATTAGTTCTGATGAAGTCTGAATGAGGATGAAAACATTTACCTGTGTTTAAATAGAAGAAGGTCCTCAGAATATTGTTTTGGTTGTTTTTTAGTTGGTTACAATTCTCTGACTGCAGATGAAAAAGAAGAACAATACATTACATTTTAATTTACTTTTTAAACAGTTTCCTTTAGTCTGGCATTACCTTGCCTTCACACAAGCAAACACTAACATATGCATTTGGTGGGATATATAAAACAAGATTCTTAAGTGAAAAAAAGTTGTCACATATAGTGAGATAAACATGGGACAGTCACCAGTAAATTCAATCACTTGGATTTCATCGAAACAGCAACATTGAAAATTGATTGCAGTTTTGTTTAAACAAAATATTGCTTCCTCTGAAATTATCAGGAAAATTAATGACAAAACATCAATGTTGTTGCACTACTTTACTATGAATTCACTTCTAAAGCTCTCTAAACAGACTGCAGTTTTTATTACTTATAAACACCACAAAAATTATACATGTCTATTAAAATAGATGTACATTTTAAAACTAGAATAATGTTTACTGATAAAGTCAAATCTTTTAGTATGAGATGCTCAATTTCATTAATCAGTATGACAATACATCATTAAACTATAGTGAAACTACTCAATGCAGAAGTAGCTGCAATGGAAAAGATCTCATGAGAATTGATATGTAAAACTTCATATCAACTGCTGTATTATGTTAACTATAAACTGAACAAAATGTGAGCATTCATTGAATAACTTAGTGGGACTGGCCAGTATACTTCCATACCCATCAGATTTCTAGGCTACTGTAAGCAAAATAAGCTTATTTACAGTATCTTGTGAAAGTGCAAAACTGTTGTGCTGTTCAATACACAATAAAGATTTTTAAACAAGTGATACAAATAAGACACTGTAAACAGAGCTGGTTTAAGTATATAGACCACAAACAATACTAAATGTCATGAATTATACTAAGGTGCTGGATCAGAAAATCAGTCTAGAAAAAAAGATATAAGACAAAGGGTCTACTTCATAACATTGAAATTTCATAATGCTGAATTTCATAACACTGAGACCAAAACATCTAAATCCCAAAACATTGAAAACCCACAACACTGAAAACTCTGAACATTGAAAGTGTGCTTCATAACATTGAAAACTACAATGCATATGTAAATAACATCCTCTCCACCTATAACAACACCTAACTAACAAAACACTTTCTACTATATTTCTGCAGGGTGGCAAGCCCCCCTGCACCCCCCATGTGGGGGGCTCTGCCCCCACACCCCTCATAAATTAAATATACCAACTCCAAGATCGCACTACAGTGGAAAAAAAGTTAATTTCCTAACCTCACTGTATCACAGTCAACACTTGAGGTTAGGAAATTATCTTTTTTCCACTGTAGTGCGATCTTGAAGTGGGTATATTTAATTTGTGGGGGGGTTGGGGGGTGCAGGGGTACTTGCCCTCCTGAAAAAACATAGTAAAAAGTGTGTTTGTTAGTTAGGTGTTGTTTTTGGAGGTGCTATTATTTACTTGTACAATGTAGTTTTCAGTGTTATGAAGCTCACTTTCAATTTTCTGAGTTTTCAATGTTTTGGGTTTTCAGTGTTTTGAATTTTCGATGTTATGGTCTCAGTGTTATAAAATTCAGTGTTATGAAATTTCAATGTTATGAAGTAGACCCAAGACAAGAGTGTGTGTGCATTTTTTAAAAGGTGAAGGACCTGATACGAAGCATATTTTTTCACACCTCTGCTTGGGATTTACTCTCTGTTTTTTGCACTATAACATACTCCCTAGTATCTCAAGTTAGAAGAACAGAATCTGTAGTTTCCACTAAATGGCATATAGAACATACTTCATATGACTGTGATTTATAGGGAATGCAAAACTGTTTTACAAAGTGCTCTGTTTATCACATGATTTGTGAAAGTTAAGCATTTAAAGTATTGTTTTTTTACTATGTAATTTTGGCACAGCTGGCAAATTATCTATGTGAAGGTAAATACATAAAAAGTTTTTCTGTGCATACCATGGTTGATAGGGTGGATAAGTGCCCCTTCCTCACTTCTCCATGGGTACAAGGCTCCATGGTTCCTTCTGAAGTGCAATGTTTGAATGAATTGGAGGGCCTCTTTGAATGCCTTTATAATTTAATAATGTATGACTGTAACCATGGATTGATGGGTGACAGGTCACAGAAGGATCACTACTGGTATTGTTAAAACATATTCAGTTCTACAGCAGTCAGATTTATGCATGCAATTACAGTCATTAAGTAGTAAGAGTAACCAGCTGCTAAACCTTCTGATAAAAAACAGTACCTTGGGTTGTATTGTAGTGATCAGCTCTGAAAATCTCTATGAAACTTTTCTGTATCATTTTAATATTTATGTACTACTGGCATGAAGAAACTCTTGCAATGGTTCCTGACAATTTTTTTAAGTCACAGTAGTAATTTTGGTCCAGTATAGGTCTGATTTTGTGGGCTTGAATGTAGCAGAATGTTTTTGGATTTTGTGTTATAGTGTCATGTAGTACTGACACTATATATTTGGCCATTCCAGAAAGTCAGTTTAGTTTTAAGATGAGTCCCCCAAACATTTTTGTTTGATTGACAGTTGTTGACTACTTAATCTATTTTCTTGCAGTCTACAAACAGCATTTTGTTTACTAGGGTGGTCTGCTTACATTTTTTTTTTTTGGGGGGGGGGGCGGTTGCATGTTCTTATTTTTCATGAATCTGCAGCTAACTCCTATTATTACCACTTCCCTCCAGGAGCACCTATAGAAATGAGAGGTGGGGTTACAGTTCTATAATGATAAAGTTACCCCACAAGGGAAAACCCTATTAAATTAATCATAGGTAAGGAGAAAGTGATTTTCATTTTTAGTTAAGGAGTAATTATGATGAGACAATGGAAAGGATTTTTGCAATATTTTTGCCCATTGCATGAACAGCTAGTGGTGGAGGTTGTTCCACTACTTTCCACTGTAGATGGTGTTCTTCTGTTGCTTTATTCATCCCCTTCCCCAAATATAAGAATGATACCACATTCTGCTATGCCAAGAATACCTTTTAATTAAAGATTTTGGGATATATTATCTTATCTAAGCCAACCAGTATGCTAATGCTGGATCTAATTTGCTGGATGGAGCTATTAATGATAAAGTACATTAACTGTGCGTGTGTGTGTGTGTGGGGGGGGGGGGTTGGTTGCTTTGGATTGAGAGTAAATAAGTGCCATGTGAAAGGAAAAACTTTCATTCCTGTGTTCTTAACAAATAGGTGATTTGAAACATTGTATTTGCTTTTCATACCTCCCTCTGGACGTGTTGGATTACAATTTGTGTTTTTGTCAGTTTGGAAATGGTTTGTTTAAATTTTTGCATTCACAGTTTGCCATCAAATAGTGGAGTATTCCTCAAATTACTTTTCTATCTGCAAAGTCATGAACATAGACGAAATATGTGTGAAGAAGGCATAAGAGGAGTTGTTTGTTAAAAAATTCAAGTTATGAGTCTTCTCTCATGCAATTTGCTGGACATCCTCATTTCCTCTTGCCCTCTTGCTGTCTCTCTCATATCTTCTTTAGTAGAATGTTTTCTGCTTTCCTGCCTAAACCACTGTAATTTGTTCTCTTTGATAGTTGCCTATAACTACTATCAATATTTATAGGTAGTGTAGTCCAAATAAGAAGGCTTGGCTTTATCAACACTTTATGATGAGGCTCCTGAATTTGATTTGTCTCCAGGAAACACATCTGAGCTATAAGCAGCATGTGAAGATTTCTAGAGTGCACTTTGAGTTTTAAGCATTGTTGCCCTTTGGTTATAGGGAGAGGAGAGGGAATCTGTTTTGTTGACAAGAATGTCTAGCTCCTCAAATCTACTAGACAGCTTCAGTGATTCACTGGTAGGTATTAACACACCATGGGGAAGATTGCCTTTATACTGTGGTCAAGATACATCTACCTTGAGGCTCACATTAAGAAATTCATGGACTGTTAGACTAGAATTGTAAAGACTATAACGAGAACTTGAAATTGAATAGGAGTATAAACATCTATGATTGCATGCTAGACTTGTAGGAAGGTTTGGGCATGAATTATCAGCCTTAGCCCATGTCATAAATGTATTCTATTGATACACAAGTGATGTTGATATGGGGCACCCTTAGTTTGGTGACAGGATAGCCTATATCCTTTATTTGGGTTCTTTTAACAGTTGGTTCTGAAATTATTGGACTTGTAGGAGGATGATTTGATACCTCTATAGCTGTTCTTCTACCCAGTTTTGTCTGTGGAGTTTCAGATGTTCATTTGGTGCATGCTGAAGATGGGGGCACATGTCTTTGGTTGTACCTTGCAGGCTTCAATCACTGTTTACTCAAATGTCAGGGCAGCATGTGAGATGAAGGAGTGCTGGGAAACATTATAGTTATTTTATTCATAACTTTGTATGTATGCTGGACATCTTCATATATTATTTTATGCTAAGCTGAGAGTCTGAGTAAACATACACTGGAGGAGATGAGATGTATTATACTGTATGGCTTGTATTTTATTCACTTAAGTGGCATCCCATTCTCTTATGAGAAACATAAGGGTGGTGATGGACAGTTGCCTTCTCTTAAAGATGGGGTGCAGAAATGTTTAGATTTTAAAGTCAAGCTTGTTACCAAATAATTTAGGAGATAGATGTATGCAAGATCCTGAGGAATTTCAGAACATAAGATAGGGTGATCATATTTACAAGACAATAATATCATGGCTATCATTGTGATAATCACATTCTGTAGAAAGTGTACTGTTTCAGTTTATTTTGCTATGCTTTCAACAACAACTGGAAAACATGACTTCCCTGGGAGTCACTTGATGAGTTCATGATTTTGATGAGAGTTCAGAGCATTACTGATTCAGTGAGATCTGTTTTGTATGATTCATTCAGTGCGCATGATCTAAAGAAACACATCAGTGTTTTAATGCATGATAAGGTGCCAGACCAGGATGGCTTACCTGGCACCCTTTATAGGAATTTACCAAGCCTCCTGACTGTACTGCTTTTGAAGGGGTGTAATATCCATTCCGACATGTGTGTCAAATGTCTGTGTCTTAAAATGCAGTGATGGTTTGTATGACAGGGAAACATGGTAAGGATTTACATGTCCAGATTATCTATCATCCCATCTTCACCATCAGTGCATACTGTAAAGTTTTGCATGTCAAGTTTGGCCAAAAGTTTATTACCCATAGTGGCAGAACTAGTCAACCTTTTTTACCAAGTAGGCAGTCAAGGGACTATATGCAAGGGGTGTGCCATCATTCTGAGAAAGCAAGATGGAAAAAGTAAACCAAAGAGTCATTCTCCTGAGAACTCAAAAAGTCTTTGAAACCTACTCTTGGATAGATATGCTTGCTGTGGTTTAAGTTTCCACCAAAATTCATTAACACAATAAAGGAGCAGTATTATTACGCTTATGGGATGATTAAACCTGTGCCACAAACTTCCCCTTGAATATATTTGGAATATATGATGTGACAGAGTTCACTCTCTCAGCCGTCTTCTTTGCTCTTGGCCATGGACTGGATGTCTAGAGAAAAGTGTTGCTGTCTCAGAAAGACTTTACATGAACTACACTGAATTCATGTGTGAAGGTGGAAGTGGGTACAAGTAAAATTTTGGTAAGGGATCACAATTCCCTATCGTTTCCCTTTTAAAAAACATAACTTCTCCCTGTGGCTATACTATAATCATTCAAAGTGAGTAAATGAAATAAATATTTACATGAGATTTTGCAGTAACTAAAATGACAAATTGTGTATTAGCAGCTGCTAGATATATTTAATAGCACCAGGAAAGTTGTTTACAAGACATTTAGTCAACTTTTAATTGTCAAAGAAGTGATTCCCTAGAGACTGATCTTATTTGAAACAATGTCTTAAATAAACCAAAATGGAAATATTGTTCCATGTCCAGCATTAATAGATTGAAACCTGTAATCTGGGGTTTAAGTGTTAGACACAGAAGAACGTAAGATCTGGTGTCCAGCTACTTAAGTAAGAAGAAATGTTATCTTCTCAGAAGGTGAGACACAAATTTGAAATTTGGACTGAGAGATGTAGAGTGGCTGTGCTTTTGTAGGGTAGTTGCTTTGACTAGGAAAAGCCAGCAGACATTGATCCAATTAGACAAGGAGCTATGAGCTAAGAAATCTTATCTGGTAGACCTGTAGGCATATATCCTATTGGGCACAGCAACTATTCATGCCTTCATATTGAACATAAATACATATATACTTTGGTATAATGCTGTTAGCCCAATGTTCAGTTCATTTTCAGGATAGGTCGACTTATATAGAGACACCACTTTGGAAGAAACTGATAAACCTGTCTTTCTTGTGTCCCCAGCATAAGCTACAGTTACAGCTTAATTATTTTTACATGAAGCTCAGTACTACCCTTTTTTGATAACAAGTAAATTGGCCTGTATGTACTTATGCCAGTCTTATCAGTGTTCTTTGGGATGTTAGGAGATGAGAAACACATTTTTGCCAGATGCGTTAGATGTTTTATGGAATAAGAGACTTAAGTGGCCTGTCATTGTATTTGTACTGAGGAATTTTCAGTCTCTCTTGCTCTTTCTGTCATTGAAAATGGATGCTTCATTCACCTCCCATATTACCTACTTTCTTTGCAGATTTCATTGGGCTGTTGACTGTGGTACAGAAATGCATCACACAACACTGGACACTGACAGATCCCTGAGGCATTAAGGAATGGGGAACACTTATTTTCTAGTATTATCTCATGGGAAGTAATTTGACTCTGAAAAAAAATAATCTTTTAGAGCTGTTAGAACACGTATTGCTTTAAGATTGTACAATGACATGATTGGATTAAGTAGATACTAGGCATGTAGTCTAGGAGACCACTGAAGAGCCTAACACAATTCCCAAATTGCCCCAGAACACCGTCCGGTTAAGGGACTTGCTGAGTGTCACAAAGCAGGCAAATGAAGTCTGAGGCAATCAAACCCTAGAAATTGGGAAGCAAATTGTTAATGACTTACACCCTTAATTCTTTACACTAACTGCCAGACAAATTAAGGTTTTATTTATGATGACTGTCGTCATGAGATAGTCTTACTGATGCACAATACTGCTGTAATATCCCTATCACTATTGAGTAGATTTGTTACCTTTGGTTGTTTTTTTGCATTATACTGTCTTAGGGGAACCCCCATTTCCCTCCTGTGTTCCAAGTTTTTCCTTCCTTCCTCCTCCTGCATTGTTCATAGGTTCATAGGTTCATAGGTTCATACTAGGCTATCTGCCCAAGGGCATTTATAAGCCTAGCCCATAGTTATGTGGCTTTCGCCACCCCTTTAGTTTGAATAAAACTATGCCTATTATTTTGCTGTGCCTCTGTCAAGCAGTGACACTGACGTAATCCCTGGGGTATATCTGCAATCTCCCATCCATTGGTCAAGATTCCTCTTGAACAAGGCCAGCGAGGTGCTCTGCTTCACATGTACCGGGATTTTGTTCCACAGCATAGGGAGTCTCTGGGTGATGTATCTGTCCCTCCAGCACGTTCTGTTAATAACCGTGTCAAGGTTTAAGTCTCCCGCCCTTGTGGTTCTGAGGGATCTAGATTTTTTGAGGTGAAGCATATTCATCAAATCTGGGTTTGACATGGCCTTATATGTCAGGCACAGGTCACCTCTGAGCAAGCGGTATGAGACTGAATAGAGCTGGAGTTCTTTCAGTCGGGCAGCATAAGACATATTTTTGAGACCCTTTATCCTTTTGGTGAGGAACTTTTAAGGCCTTTCCTGCTGCTGCAGGTGTCGGGTCAGATACATTCCGAATGGGGCATTGTACTCAATCATAGGTCTAATGAGTGATGAGTACAGGGGGACGATGACCTCCCTTGATCTAGATGTGAATCCCTTCATGATCAGGTGGGCAATGTAGAAGGTTTTCCTAACTACTTTAGCAACATGAGTGGCAAACGAAAGGCTACTGTCAAGCTGGGTCCCCAGATCCCTGATGACTTCTTCTGTGCTCAGTGGATTGCCACCTATATGGTAGCTAGGGGTAACCTTGTTTTTCCCGAAGGGTATGACTATGCATTTCTTGGCGTTTAACTTTAGGCCATGGCTCTGGCACAAGTTATCCGTTTCTGTGAGGCCCTTCTGAAGGATATCTGTGTCAGATGTGTTTTTGACTATGGCGCCCAGTTTGCAGTCATCTGCAAACTTTGTCAGCCATAACCCTCCTGTGTTTGCTTGTACTTCAGAAAAGTAGATGCCGAACAAGAGTGGACCCAGGACTGAGCCCTGTGGGACACCACTTGTGACAGGCTTTGAGTCTGACATGGCTCCAGCAACTCTGACCCTGTGGGTTCTGTCACTTAGCCAGTTTGCAACCCATCTTGTGATGTATGGGTTTACATTCAAGCTGATGAGTTTTTCGATGATACCCGAGTGGGATATTGTGTCGAAGGCCTTTGCCAGGTCGAGGTAGGCTGTATGGACTGCCTTTCCCTCATCAATGGCCTTGGTGACTGTCTCGAAAAAGTCAACCAAGTTTAAAAGGCATGATCTGCCTTTGCAAAGCCAAACTGGGTTGGATCCAAAGTCTGCAAGTTCCCTATGTCTTTATTTATGAGTTCCATTATGATCCTCTCCATGGCTTTGCAGATAAGGCTTGTCAAGCTAATGGGACGGTAATTTCCAGGGTCGGTGGAGGCACCGCCCTTGTGAAGTGGGACCACAGTCGCCGTGCGCCACTCCTTGGGTACGTATCCTGAGGTGAGGCTAAGATTAAACAGCTGTCCTAACTGCGGGTTTAATTCCTCATTGAGTTCGTGGAGCACACAGCTGGGGACACCATCCGGTCCCATGGATGCTGTGTTTTTTTGCCTTGGAGAGAGCAGTTCTCACCTGGGCATTGGAGATGTTTGGGGGGCTACAATCCTCTGGTATAGATATCTCTCCTTTTGGGGGGGGGGAGAAGTTTGCACTGAACCTCTCAGCCAGTATGTTGGCAATGTGTGTAGGTTCAGTAATCTTCACATCATTTTGAACTAATTCTGAGCATATCTGGGAGTTTCCTCCTAGGTTTCTAACATAGCTAAAGAAGGCCTTATGATTGTCTTTTGAGTCCTTGGCGATTTTTCTCTCAAAATTTGCCTTGGATGATTTTATGAGAGCTGTTAGTTTTTTACTTATAATGATCAATGGTGTCTTACCTTTCAAGGATTTTGCTCTATCTTGTAGTAGCTTCCTCCTTTTGTTGTAGAGCTTGTTTATGGCTGGGGTCCACCAGACTGGGCGCTTGCCTTTGGTACAAAGAGTCTTAGTTTTGTTTGGGATTGCCTGATCCATGCAGTCCTGTAGGTGCTGGTAGAAGGCATTTGTAAGTGATTCAGCGGTTTGAGTAATGTTTACCATTGGCTCAGGGGCCTTAAAGGAGATCACACTAGTTTTTAGAAGTGTGAAGTCGGCTTTTGAGAAGTTTTTCACTGTGGTCTTTTTTATTTCAGGTGGGGGCGGGATGAGGACCTCCAGCGAGATTAGTTTATGATCTGATCTCACCAGTGAGGGGTATACTTCCGGTGTTGAACATTGTGATCCCATGTTTGTGATGATGAGATCAAGTATGTTTTCTCCTCTTGTGGGGATGGTGACTAGTTGTTCCATGGCATTTGAGTTTATGAACTCCAGGAACCTTTGGGCTAGAGTGTTTGGGCTTGAGTAGTGTTCCCAGTCTATATTAGGGTAATTGAAGTCACCTAGCATGATGGTGTTTGGAGATACAGTTATCCCCTCCAATGTTTTCAGGAAGGCCATGTGAGGTTCCTGAGTTTGAGAGGGTGGCCTATAACATGCTACAAATTGCAGAGCAGTCTTGCCTATGGTTAATTGCACCTGGATGGTCTCCGATGCATCGTGCGTTGCCACCAACCTTGAGGTGTGGGTGTCCTTTATGAATATGGACACCCCCCCTCCTTTCTTGGTGTTGTCCGGATTTTGGGGCCGGAACGCATGATATGAGGTGAAACCTGATAGTGCTGGGGTGCTCTCAGGAGCCTTGAACCTCAGAGTCCTTCAGTATTTTTATTAAAGTGGTTACAAATCAAACAAGAAAGAAATATGTCATCAGAGTTCACACAGATTTAAAATATCAGTAAGACAGTTGTAATGCAGACTTAAGCATGAGGTCTGTCTGGAGAGATGAAAAGTCAGCAAGCAAAGGAGAGTAGTATTGCTGAAACTGAATTCATTCTCAAGTCTTAGTGAGTACCTTCATAAGCTGGACCCTGTTTTTCACAAAATCTCACGAAGACGACATTGATATATAGACTGTATTTATATAGCATATATCATGGACAGAAGTAGGTCAAGAATTAAAAAAGATAGCTGGGTGCACAATACCCAGGATAAAAAAGTGCCCCCTCCTGGTAGGCACATTGGTGCCCAGATTGGAAAGATGACAGTGTAGAATCCCCAAAATACAGAAACATTCCTACAATGGGGCCAGACCAGGCCTAGGGGGAGGATGGCCCCCCTGTTGTAAAAGGAAGTAGCAGTCCACAAAAATCAAAAAAAAATAGATAGGCCAATGAAGAGCCATAAAGATGATAGAATGGACTATTGAGGATAAGAAAGAAATTATTGTTACTATTATGCAAAAAGCCCAAAATTTTCAGACACAAGATATACAAAAAGATTAAGAGAGAAATTAGGGGAAAAATACTTCCACAAGAAAAACTTTCAGAAGCTACAAATAAAAATATGTGTATATTAATAGAACAGATTTGTGAAAAACAGTATATAGACCAAGAAACTTTGATCTGTTTGGAAAAAGAAGCATCTGAGTAAGTGAAAAATAATAATCAACAAAACCCAGGGATTTCTGAAAAGTATAAAAAAAGAAATATGGACATGGAAAAGAAAGAGAGATTTGATATGGTACAATATTTATGCAAAGGTGAAAGACAAATTAATTAATATAAAGAAGGCTGACCCAAAGATATTTGAAGAGAAATAGAAGCAAAGGCATCCAGATATGGACAAGTTCACAATAAAAAAAATAATATCACAAACAAGGAATGTAGAAAAGAAGATAAGTAAAGTAAAAGTTAAAAAAAATAGAAGTTGAAGTTATGGAGTGCCTGAGAAGTGAAGTATTTGGTGTAAAAGGTCTAACACAGGTTACATTACAGCATGATGGGATGAGTCTCCAAAGTAAGGAGAAACAGGAAGATCAGGAGACATCTAAAGAAGAAATATGGAGATGGGAAACAAAAAGAGATTTAATGTAATGTAATATCTATGCAAAGGAGAAAGAAAAACTAATCAAAATGAAAAGGAGCAGCACCAATGATATTTGAAGAGAAATACTGGCAAAGGAATCTGGACATGAAAAACTTTGCAATACAAAAAATAAGAAAACAAAGAGTAACATTATAAAAAAGAGATTAGTAATGGAGAAGTTATAGAAATAGAAACAGAGGTTATGGAGTACCTGTGAAATGAAGGATTTGGTGTATAAAATCTAATTCAGAAAGTACCACAACAGGATAGAGCAATGAACATCCAAATTAAGGGGAAACCAATGGAATAGGAAGCAATTGGTCAGGTGCCATATGAAGATATTTTGGAACCTTCAACAGGAAACCAGAATAAACATTTACTTGATGCTGGACAGCAAGGGAAGAAACATGAAACTGTGGAAACTCTGACACAGTCAGTGTTGAGGAGTGATAGGCCAGTCAGTTCCCTTATGACAAAACAGTGAATGGCACAGAATGAAATTGAAGAGAATATGCCACAGGAAGATGCTATAGAACTTTCTATAGGATGCCCACAGGAAATGGAAACAATGTACCCTCAGTTTAGAAGAAAAGGGGCAAAGAGAAGAGTTGCTTGATTTAATAGAGATGGATAGACATAATAAGATCAATGAAAGAAATAAGACTGCAGGAGGTCAATAAAATCCCAAAAGTCAGAAGTCTGATAAAACAAATGGATACAGTAATTAGAACTGTCCCCAGAGATCCATGCAATACAACAAAAGTAAACAGGATATATTATTGTGCAGTTAAATTAATAACTGATAAAGTACTACTACGAGAACACAGGGTAGTGAGGGAAAGAAAGAGGAGAAATTGAAAACCATCACAGGAGTATCAAATAAAGAAAACTATAAAACAATTAAGGCAAGAAGTGTCACTGTTATTGGAGTATAGAAGAAGGAAGAGATCAGTAAAAATACTTATACAGAAGTAACAAAGCAATGCAAAGTATTAGAACAGAAAGGGATCTATCATGCTCTATCGCAAAGAAATTAAAAATCTCAGCACGGGTGGAAAAACTTAGAATATACGCAGGTAAATATAAAGGAAAAAGACAAAATAGACAATTCATTGATGACCCAAAAAGTTTTATAGTGAATTGGGAAACAAGGTGAAGGGAATTGAAAGAGCACCAAAAAAAGAAGAAATAGATACATTTTGGAGAAGTATCTATGAAGCTCCTGTAACAAAGATACTAAATGGATAGATGAAGTAAATGGAAGAATAAGAAGTTAAAAGGTGCAGGATATGAAATGGGATGAAGTAACAGACAGAGAGATTGAAACACAGTCAAGAAAAGCCTCTAAATGGAAAACCTCAGACCCAGATGCAGTACCCAACTTCTGGTTAAAAGTATTAACATGTTTGCACAAAGATTTAGCCCTGAAGAAGAACTATTTATATGTACACCCAGAACTGATACCAGCCTGGTTAACAACAGGAAAAACAGTGTTCCTACTTAAGAGTCAACCTGCAAGCTACACTTTCTGACAATGTATAAACAATACACTGGAACTGATGCCAGCAGAGTTTATAGTCATCTAGAAGAAAACTCAATTATGGCACTAGAACAAAAGGGCAATAAAAGAAACTCATATGTAACAAATGATAATTTGTTATTAAACAAAGTTATAGTGGAGAACTGTAAAAAGGGGAAGAATCTAAGTATGACATGGATTAACTACAAAAAAGCATTTGATATTATCTTAAATTCATGGATAAGAGAGGGCTTAAAAATGTGTAAGATACACCCTACACTGATAGAATACATAACAGTGACCATGAAACAGTGCCAGACCACTTTGCAATCAAGCCATGATAATGGACATATTGTTATTCCAGGGATAAAAATTCAAAGGGGGAAATTCCAAGGTGACTCTCTAGCAGCGCTACTATTCTGTCTTGCCCTTAACCCATTAAGCTGACTACTTAACAGCTTAGGCCATGGTTATAATTTGGTTCTTAGAAAATAATAAAGTGTAAAGACTTCTTATCTTCTCTTTGCCAATGATTTAAAACTATTTAGCTCATCAGATGAGGTACTGAAAGCACAACTGAAAGTTATCAAAACTTTTTCAGATCATATAAGAATGTCATTTGGTCTTGATAAATGTAGAACAGCAGCCTTTAAAGCAGGAAAACTGCAGCATCAAGAAAACATGGGTTTGGGACAAGAATATGATATAAAATAACTTGAGCAAGAGGGAGTGTATAAATATTTGAGAACTGATGATGGATCAACAATAAAGCATGAACAAATGTGAATAAAACTTAGTAACAAATACTTTAGAAGACTTAAATTAATCCTGAAAACAACATTGACATCTAGGAACAAAATTCAAGCTATAAACCAATTTGTTCTTCCTGTCCTAACTTACAGTTTTGGAGTGATTGACTGGCCCCAAAATGTGTTAGACAGATTAGACAGGAAAACAAGAAAGATACTTCATGCCCATCAAATAATTTATAAAAATCTGTATATACCACGATTACATATTTCCCATTCTGAAGGAGGGATAGGCCTCCTTGAAATTGATTACATGTATAGAGCTGCAGTCATGGGACCACACATATCTGCTGACCTCACAAGACTCAAACATAGTGAAAGTTTTGAAACATGAGGAGAATAAATCTAAGATGACTCCCCTGCTTAGTCTAGCAGAAGCATATTAGCATCAAGCAGGAATAGAACTCAAACTAGAAGTAAATAAAAATCATTCAGCAACTGAATGTGCCAAAAAAAAGCAAAAGAAAGAATATAAGATGAAGAACCAGATGAGAAGGCAAGAAATGTAGACAATGCATAAATATAGTTGCAAGTATAGAAAACTTCTCATGTTGATCAGGATTGAATGCAGGCATGGTTAGTGAGAGGCATATTCAAACCAAGAGAAGAAAGGTTAATATTGGCAGCCCAAGATAGTGGGCTACATACACATTGGTTTACAAAGTCCACTGAACATGTGGGAGAAACAGACAAATGTAGGTTTTGTAAAACAGAATTATAAATAGTTGTACACCTTGTTGCTGGTTGTGACAGTAATGGCAGAAGAAGTGTATACTGAAAGGCATAATAATGTGGCAAGACTGTTGCATTGGGGATTGTACAAACATTATGGTACTGAAGTGGCTGAAAAACATTGGGGAAATGAGCCACAAAGCATCATAGAAAATGACAGTCTGTATCACATGGGATCACCCATTACTGACAGTTCAAAAGATAGATGCTAGAAAACCAGCTTTGTGGTCCATGAAAAGAAGTAAAATAACATTGATCATTGAAATCACCACACCCAGTGACTACAGTGTCTTATGTACAGAGAGACTCAAAGTCATAAAATATCAGGATTTGCAGGCAGAAATGAGAGCAATGTGGAAGAAAGATACCCAAACAGTTCCAATAGTAATAGGAGCAATGGGTCTTATAAGAAATAATCTACAATCATATTTAGATATGTTACCAATTCATGTAACCCCATGTGAATTGCAGAAGGAGCCATTACTGGGCACATTGTGGGTGCTGTGAAGAGCACTTCTGGCTGACATCAAAGATTAAAACAATACTAATTTTATGAACTTAAATTGCACTTTGGCTTAGGAATGGAGTCCATTCCCATCATGGTATTAGAAACCCAAAAGACTTGGAGAAATTTAAAAAATGCAGACTTACACTGTACACAAAGACCGACAACATTTAATATGTAAATGTGTCAAAATAACCACTACTAGTTAGAAGCCTAGGACATGCCTGAGACTTAGCTTTGTGGTTGTTATGTCCTGTGATTATGCAGGAACATTTATTGGATAGGAATAGGTCACAAAATGTATTTATGTTGACTTCATATTCCTCTCCTTTGTAACTTGCAGTCTGCTCTATAAGATTATCCACCAGACATCTCTGCACTGAATCTGATGGATTATAACATAAGGGGTTCTGTATAACCAGTTGAAAAGTTGATGTAATTTTTTGCTCCTGTAGCTAAGCGATGCAAAGCAAAAATAAACCCTTTTCTGGGAGAACATAAATGCAAGTGCAGCTTTTTTTTTTGTAATATTTGTAATGAATCCCTAAAGGGTGCTATTAGTTATCATTAGGGCATAGAACTGACAGAGGATGAACTTTTCAATACGGTGTATCATTTGTACAAATAGTGCTTTCAAAATATTGTGAATGGCCATGGAAAAATCTAGGAAACAGCACAGTTATCAGTATTATAAAAAATATGCACTTAAACCAGCAAATTATTTTTTTCTAGGCATTCAACAGAGAATAGTTCTCTACCATTTAAAATGTGTATCTTTCTAATAATACTGATTATGTTTTACATTGCTATGCCCAACTGTAATGGTTATTTGGATCCCATTAAGAAACAAAACAAATTCTAATCTGTCATTTGTATACAGTCAAGATTTAGATAATGAATAACGTAGGATTCATATTAGGCCACTAAACCATGCTTCAAAATCATACTTTGGATAATTTCAGTAAGCTTATTTCCATGCAATTGTTGTACTTTTTCCCTTCAGTATTATAAAACAGTCTTTTCATCTTTAGTAGAACAGTGAGCGTTTAGCTTTTCTGCTTTCTGTTAGACTTCTCTCTATATAGCTGAGTGAGTACACTACTTTGGGCTCCTAAAACAATAAATAAACCAGAAATAGAACTGCAACTGTATTACTCAAGATACAGAAAACAAATTCAGACTTCAGCATTAGACTGGGAAAGGTCACTGTATGCCTAAGGGAGCTAAGATTCCTTTTATTGAAATTTGTTTGGAATCTAATTCTCTCACTATAGTCTAAGAACATCAGACAAGACAACTGAAAATAGACCCAGAATCTATTGCATTTACCACCTGTCATATTTCTGTGAGAAATAACTGCAGATACCTTCAGGCATACTGCTGTATATTCTGGACTTCAGCACTATACAGAAGAAACATGCATACACTAATTCCATTGGAAAATTTGAGATTATGGCATCAACATTTTTTAAATGCTACATTTCTTCTGTGGGTCTACCTAACAAGACAAAGTGAGATAATATACATTTTAAATTAAAAGGATGTTGACTATGAACATGTTTTCTTAAATCATAATAGACAGGTGTACAATGTATGACATGAATGAATAAATTATTTTTTTACAAAAAGTACAAAGTTCATGGAAATTTTATAAAGTATTTACTGTAAATCTAATAAAATACAAGACAAAATCCACTCTAATTCAATGCCCAGCAGATCTCTCACTGTGCCATTCTGTAAAACTAACTGCATTATCTGCAACATATACAATTTTCATGAATACTTTATACATAAAATTTGTATTTATAGGCAGTACTCTGATTAGGGAAGTACTAGCTGGACTGTGCATCCATTGATTCAATTTTATTGATTATAGAATGGGGAAATCTAATCACTTTGATGAAAACAAAACAAAGAACAGCAGATATAATATGCAGCTTAAAACCTACAATAAATTACAATATGCATTGTAGGGAAATGTGTTAAATACACTCAAATGATGTCAATAAATTCTCCTAGAAAGAAAGTTATATGAAGGTCATCTGAAGGAAGATACATGTAAAAAAATAACAGTAGGCAGCTAAATGGATCCCAACTGCAGCAATATAAAGTTCAACAATGGATCCACTTGACAGAGGCACTAGGACCTAAGGTCAGGTGGCATGATGCCAGGGTAATCCTATGGGCTAGGCTTGTAAAGGCTCCAGGGCCATTAGTCTAGTACACACCTATGAACCTATGAACAGTAAAAAGCCAGAGATCAGACTGTCTTAAAGATACTTTATTAAATGAAAAACACAAAAACAAAGCTTTCAGATGATCCAGTACAAGTCCAAATAAATACATTAATAAAATATAATTAATAAAATATGTGATGTGAAATACTAAATATTAAATACTAATTATTAAATGTAATAAATATGAAATGCGATTAAACATAGCTGGGGTTAAAAGTTAGACAACACTCTTGATTTTATTTGAAAATAGATTTAATACTATTCATAGTATTTAGCCATGGTGGTGAGTCTGCTCTAAAGAACTGTATCCTTTTATACTCTACAATTTCAGTCCTATTAATTAGGCCACCCCTCATTTATGATGTTTTTATTTATTTTATTTAATAATTAATATTTAATATTTAGTACCTCATGTCACACATTTTATTAACTATATTTTATTTATGTATTTATTTGCACTTGTACTTTAAAGTTTTAGGAAGGTAATAGATTTTGTTATGTGATGTAGTTTTAGATTGTGATAGGCTGTTTTTTGTAATGTAATTAAATATCTTATTAAGTAGTTAATGGACTGTTTTATTATATTACCGGCACTGACCTTGGGCATGGCAGTGTAGCTGATAGTTTTTTGTTTCTGCTGCCTGGTCTACCTCGTGGTTCAGTTGACAGCATTTCTGTTTTATTGTATAACTATTATCCTCACTGATCCATAGTTCATGTCAGTCTAAATAAAGCTCAGCATCTGAACAGAGTTTACTTATTCTCTGTATGCAAAGGGCACCATTTTAAAATATAACATAGCAGGGCTTGTAGCAGTTTTTTGGTGTCCTGATACTAGTATGCTTGCCACATAAGTTATTTAATGCAATTTGTGCTATTAGTTTTTGATTTTTTTTTAACATCAATTCAGTTTATAACAGTTTGCCCACGATTTAAACAAACAAAAGATCATTCACTCACTGCATCTCAGAGGCTGTAGATCAATGTGTATCAGAGTAGTGCTGTTCTCAATAAGCGATACCTCTGTTTATTCTTTTTATTTAACAATTGCTGAACAATTTTTATAAAATGTTTTAATGTTTGTTTGTAAGATAAACTGGCTAATGATTAATCAAAATAGCATCTTGGGATCATTTCACAATTTGTCTGTATGTTAAACAAGGATAAGATTCACTGTAATATCTTATCTCTGCTCAAGAGTAATCTGCGTTGAACTATGCTGCTTTCAATATGTTATACCACTGCTTTAACAAATGCTGAGGTCATGAATGGTATACTATACTAGCATTCAATTTGCAACTTGTATTATAGGTTCATAGGTTCATACTAGGCTATCTGCCCTAGGGCATTTATAAGCCTAGCCAGAATGTGTTTGGCTTTCGCCACCCATTTTAAATTTATTCTGCTATGCCCTTTTTCGAGGTTAGTATACTGTGCCTCTGTCTAACAGTGACACAGAAGTGATACTCGGGATAAACCTACGATCTCCCATCCACTCATCAAGATTCCTCTTGAAGAGAGTCAATGAGGGACTCTGCCTAACCTGGACTGGGATTTTATTCCAGAGTGAAGGGAGCCTCTGGGTTATGAATCTGTCCCTCCAGCATGTCCTGTTTATTTCAGTGCTGAGGTTCAAGTCTCTCGAGCACGTAGCTCGATGGGATTTGGATTTTCTGAGGTGCAGCATGTCCATTAATTCCGGGTTGGACATGGCTTTATACATCAGGCACAGATCGCCTCTGAACAGGCGGTATGCCACTAAGTAGAGCTGGAGTTTCTTTAACCGGGCAGCATATGGCATCTGTTTGAGCCCTTTGATCCTCTTGGTGAGGTACTTTTGGGGTCTTTCCAGTTGCTGCAGGTGTCTGGTAAGGTACATCCCAAAAGGGGCATTGTACTCAATTATGGGCCTGATGAGGGATGAGTAAAGAGGCACGATGACCTCCCCTGATCTAGATGTGAATCCCTTCATGATTAGGTGGGCTATATAAAATGTTTTTCTAACCACTTTGGCCACGTGGTTGTCAAATTAGAGATTGCTATCAACTTTGGTCCCCAGGTCCCTAATTACTTCTTCTGTACTTAATGGATTACCACCTATGTGGTAATTTGTGGGCAGTTTGTTTTTGCCAAAGGGGATGACTATACACTTTTTGGCATTTAGCTTGAGGCCATGGCTCTGGCACCAGTTGTCTGTTTCTATGAGGCCCTTTTGGAAGATGCTTGTGTCGGCTGGAGAGTCGATTATGGCACCCAGTTTGCAGTCATCTGCAAACTTGGTCAGCCACAGTCCTTCTGTGTTGGCCTGTACCTCCGAGAAATATATACCGAACAAGAGAGGTCCCAGGACTGAGCCTTGTAGGACACAACTTGTAACTGGTTTGGAGTCTGACATGGCTCCTGCAATTCTAACCATGTGGGTTCTGTCCTTGAGCCAGTTTGCAATCCATCTAGTGACATAGGGGTTTATATTTAAGCTGGTGAGCTTATCTATAATGCCCGAGTGGGGTATTGTATCGAAGACTTTTGCGAGGTCCAGGTAGGCTGTGTGGACCACCTTCCCCTCGTCAATGGCCTTGGTGACTGTTTCAAATAAATCAACCAGGTTTAAGAGGCAGGATCTGCCCTTAACAAAGCCGAACTGGGTAGGATCCAGTGTCTGTAGGTCCCCAATATCTTTATTTATGAGGTCCATGATGATCCTTTCCATAGCTTTGCAGACCAAGCTAGTCAGGCTTATGGGGCAATAGTTTCCAGGATCCGTTGAGGCACCACCTTTATGGAGAGGGACCACTGTTGCTGTACACCACTTTTTGGGCACATATCCTGTAGTAAGGCTGAGATTGAACAGTAGTTTTATGTTTGGGTTTAGCTCTTCTTGGAGTTCATGTAGGATGCAGACCGAGACACCGTCTGGTCCCATTGATGCTGTGTTTTTTCCTTTGGAGAGGGCGGCTCTTACCTGAGCATCTGAGATGCCAGGGGGGCAGCACTCTGCTGGGATAGATATTTGCCCTTTTGGTGGGGAGGGGGGGAGAAGTTTGCGCTGAACCTGTCAGCTAGGATGTTGGCAATGTCTGTGGATTCAGTGTATTTTTTGTCATTTGGGACTAATTCTGTGCATATCTGGGAATTACCACCCAGGATCCTAACATAACTAAATAAAGCTTTGTGATTATCCTTAGTGTCCTGTGCAATTTTTCTCTCAAAGCTGGCCTTAGACAATTTTATGAGTGCCCGTAGTTTTTTGCTAATACTGATCAGTGATGCCTTCCCTTTTTGGGATTTTGCTCTATCATTTAGTAGCTTCCTCCTTCTATTGTATAGTTTGTTTATGGCTGGGGTCCACCAGACAGGATCTGCCTTTGGAGGATTGGGTCTTGGTTTTATTTGGGATCGCATGATCCATGCATTCCTGAAGGTGTTCATAGAATGCATTTATAAAGGATTCTGCGGTCTGGACCGTATTTTCCACAGGCCAGGGGCTTTGAAGGATTCCACCTCGGTTTTGAGGAGTGTGAAATTTGCTTTAGAGAAGTTTTTCACTGTGGTTTTCTGGGCAGTGGGTGGGGTCGGTATGTGAATATCCAGTGAGATTAGTTTATGGTCTGATCTTACCAGTGAGGGATACACTTCTGGTCTGGAGCATAGAGTCCCCATGTTGGTGATGATCAGGTCCAGTATGTTTTCCCCTCTTGTGGGAGTGGTAACAAGTTGTTCCATAGCATTTGAGTTTATAAATTCTAGGAACCTTTGGGCTAGGGTGTTGGAGCTAGAGTAATGCTCCCAGTCTATGTTTGGGTAGTTGAAGTTGCCCAATATAATGGTGTTTGAAGAGACCTTCATATTTTCCAGTGTTCTCAGAAAGGCCGAGTGGGGTTCCTGGGTTTGGGAGGGTGGTCTGTAGCAGGCTATAAACTGGAAGGCAGTTTTACCCACTGTTAGTTGCACATGGATAGTCTCTGATGCTTCGTGCTTTGCCACCAACCTGGAGGTGTGGGCATCTTTGATGAATATCGATACTCCCCCTCCTTTTGTGGTTCGGTCCACGTTTTGGGGCTGAAAAGCATGGTATGAGGTATAACCTTGTAGTGCTGGGGTGGTCTCAGGAGCCCTGAACCAGGTTTCTGTTACTGCACAGATATTGATGTTCTCCATGCTAAGGAGAGTTTTGAGTGCGTGCATCTTGAGGTTTAGACTTCTGGCATTGAGTAGCATTACTCTTAGTTTCTTATCCCTTGTGATACCTATGGAGGTGGGTTTGTCTTTTGAGCCTTGCCTAAAAAAGTCACTATGGGGGTAGCAAGAGCCTTTGCCAATATCCGAAAGCCCAGGGGTGACAGGTGCAAGCTGTCCCTAGCAAAGCATCGTGGCTTGTCAAGCATATCATCCCAAGCTGACAGGCATTGGATCCCCTTTGAATGACACCAGTACTTAAGCCAATTGTTGAAATTGATCATCTTGTCTTCATATTGTGGCATCATTCTTGGTGAGGGTAAGATGCTACTCAAGGTCAGGGTCATACCAGCCTGGGCTACATGCTCAGAGAGCTCCTTTATGTCTCTTTTCATGTAGTCCAGGGAGGTACGTCTCAGGTCATTCACACCAGCATGGACAATGACTGAGTCATATTTGTACTTGCCTTGGAGTGACCTGAGTGATTGTGTTATGTGCCGGATCCTAGCGCCTGACAGGCTGCTCACCGTGACCCTCTCCTTGTTCACCCTGGTGAGCGGGACGTCAGTGTGCCTGACGATAGAGTCACCTATTACAAGTGTATCAGGTGTGTTGTTTAGTCTTAAGGGCTGTGACAGTTCGGCACACTGGCTTTGTGAGATATGTGTTGCACGTGTTTTGTTTTGGGGTAGCGGTTGCTTGGGTGTCTGCTTTGGAGGTCTCTGCTGCTTAGGCAGATCTTTATTTAGAGCCTCCGAGTATGTTTTTGTGTGATTATGTGTTTGGTTTGCTGTCGTGGTAGGTCTATGTGAGACTGGAATTGTAGTGAGTGTGGTTTCCTTCTCCTTCTGACTGGTTATGCCAGTACTGAGTTGAGAGAGCTTAGCCACCAGTTTGGCTATATGGTTGCATCTCTCACATGTGTTGGAATTTGTTGGGAGGAGGAGAGGGTTGTCTGTGAACATGAGGCAGTTGTAACATTGCCTCAAGATTCCCAGATTCACCAGCTGGACCGGAGAGGAGACTGACAACTGACCTTTGGACATGCTAGAATAATTTTGGCAATTCCTTAATAATTGAAAACAAGGGCCAGTGGGGAGTGGGGGTGTAGTGCTTTTACTTTTTAGTGCTGACTTATATAATTGCTTTAGCAATATCTGCTATTTCTGGTTTCTTATCTTATTCAGTGTATAATATTTGTTATTGCATTTGAATAGCTTTTTCTTAAGTTTGACTGCTGCTTTTATATGTGCTGGGTTGCTAATTCCACAGTGTTCTTGCATTCAATAGAGTCATACTTAGTAACTTTGTATTGACCTGTTTCTTGATCACTTAGAGTATATTATTGTTATATTACTTCTGGTTCACTTCTTAGGGTACATTGTCTGCTATTGTAGAGTTATTTAGCTGGTTCCCAGATATGCTGTGTCCATTACTTTCAGTATGCAAATTGCTACTTAAGACAGTTGCCTAATCTCAGTTAGACTACTCTCTTACCCCCTCCTTTTAAACTGTTTATTTTTTTTCTTTCCTTTACAGTCCCTTATACACTTCACCACAAGTGTTCCCCCACCTGAGTTAGTTGCCTGGAATTCATACCCTCTTACAATCAAGATTGCATCTCAAGTGATTATATATCTAAAGTGACTGCATTGTAAGACCTACCCTATATCTGCACCTTATTCAAATACTAGCAAAAAGAATCCATCAGCCTTTGTAGGATAGTGGCATGCACACTAACTGGGACACAATAGTTTAGGTTCCCCTTCTCCCATACCCCTAAACAGTTGCCTTTTTTTCTCTTTCTGGTCTTATTTAAGGAATTCAAATTCTTAAGTAGAAGTTAAACAAGCATAAACACTCAGTTATGCATAGTGAACAGACTGTTTGATTACTATATTACTGTCACTGACCTGGGGCATGGTAGTGTAGCTGATATATATATTTTTTATTTTTACTGCCTGTTCTGCATCTAGGATCAACCCACTCTGTTTGCCCTCACTCTAATCAGGCTTGCTCCACTCCCCTACCCTACCCCCAATTCCTACCCATCCCCCACTACTCTTACGCTTATACTTCTTAGCCACACCCACACCTACAAATGCACCAATCATTTCACTCTTATATCATGTCTCCACCTGAACTCTCCTACTCTGTCTCCAGCTTCCTAACTCCACCATCTTCCAAACCCTTCACTCACTACTGCAGTCTAGATTCTACTCATTCTAATACCTTATCTCCTTAAAATCAAAAACACTTTCCCTTCCACATAACTCTGTAGTTATCCCAACTACTCTATATCCATATTACATCTTTTTCCCACTAGTATATATATGAACATCACCATCAATATGTCCCTAGCAATCACACATTCATTAGTTAATATATATATTTTCTTACTTCTCTTTGTACTTGTTCAGCTCACAACTATTAACTCTATTTCTGTTCCCTCTAGAGCTACAAAAGTGACATCATGTTTTGCACCTGACTTAAGCAGATCCTCTGATATATCTTCCAACCTCTTTCCTATACACCCACTTTTCTTTCCCAAGCTTAAAATTCTACTTATAAAACTCCATCCACTGACCAACATGTTCCTTAGTAGACCCAAAAAATACCAGCACCCACCCATTTACACACCCACACTTTCAACTATACTTCTTAGTGGTGATAGCAAACCTAATCCAGGACCCACTTTAGCTAACATGTCTCACCAACCCAACTTCTTCAAATCCCTAAATATAGTTGCACGAAACTTCTAAAGTATTTGAGACAAAATCACAAACTTCCACACCTGGACATCCCATAATGAACCAGACATTATTGCCGCCACAGAGACCTGGCTCAAACCAAATATAAAAGACTCTGAATTCCTTCCACCAGGTTTCAAAACTGTAAGGCTAGATAGGCAGCACAAGAAAGGAGGAGGCATTGCACTCCTCTTCTCTAGTTCCTACTATATAACCTCTTTTTCTAACACCATTCCCCAATTCTCCACTGCTGAAATTCTTGTTTCATTCCTAAAAACAAATAAAACAAAAAACTATGCATTGTAGTTCTTTATATTCCCACAGGCAGTAATATACCCATTCTGGAATATATCTTGCATGGATTTCTAGCACTATCAAGAATGAAACCATTATACTAAGCTATGTTAATATTAACTGGTCACACTTCTGCACTAAATTCCCATAATCTAACATTACATTATTTAACTGCACTCAATCAATTATATCTCCAGCCAGATTCAATTAACGTACTAGTGAGGGCCCCATCTTAGTCTGAGTACTTGTCAATAAACTAAATAAAATCTCCTCAGCAGGTATTGTCCTAAATACCCTAAGTGATCATCTCCTCATCTCCCTGCTTACATGTTCAGAACATCGTCTTACCTTCAAAAAAACATAACTTCAAACAAATACAGAATTTTTCTAACTTTGATCCTCAAACATTCAGCAGCTTATTGAAACAGCTGGACAATAATATCCTAAAAAACACTGCCCTCGATGATGCTACACATCTAGAAACTCTAAACAAACTTGCACTCCCCAGACAAGAAGAATTAAATCTAACTATGCCCCATGGTTAACTAAATCAAAAAAACAATTAATGCAAAACAGAAATAAAAAAAATCAATCCATCCTTCAGAATTACAGGCAACTTCACAATCTATTTAAACAACAGGTAACCAAAGACAAAAAAGAATATTACCTATATTTTCTATTCAATAATAGGAATGACTCTAAACAATTCTGGATAGCCATTACTTCACTTCTAAACCATGGCAGAAAAGTCAGTCCTACTCCATTTCCTAATAAAAGTCACCCAGATATAGCAATCTTTTTAACACTCATTTTATCAACACTGTATATAACATCACAACCAACATCCCCCAACTTCAATCTGACTCAGTCTGTACTACTACTGCACCATCTTCACCATCCCATATCACCCATTATTCTTCATCCCCATCCTATCTCAATTCCACTGATGCATCCACCCAACTAATGCCCTCTTTTACTCTAAAACCCATTCCTACTACTACCTTAAAAATACTACTCCTCAAACTAAAACCTGGCTCTGACACAACTGATGATATACCCTCAGAATATCTAAAACTTGCTATTGAAGCTATGGCTTGCCCTAATAGCATACTTATAAATAGATCCATCATTGAATCCTACATTCCAAAAACCTGGAAAATGACATTTATTCTAACCCTTCACAAAGGTGACAAACCCACAGATCTCTTCAATTACCACCCTTTTGCCATTGTTTCTCTCATATCCAAAATATTTGAGAAATGCATACAAGTTCATATTCTAGACTTTCTCACCCATGATCATATTCTATTACCTACACACCATGGTTTTAGACCAGGTCACAGCATTATGTCAACTTTGATTTCTTTCATGGATATAGTCAACAAAGCTATAGACTGGTAAAACAGTTTCTCACTATTTCTAGACATTTAAAAAGCTTTTGATACAGTTTCTCATCCACTTCTTCTAAACCAGTTCTCTCAAACTGGATTCTCCTCCTCTTCACTCAAGTGGTTCACAAGCTACCTATCAAACATATAGCTAGCAGTTAGATGGAAATCCTCCCAATCTCATCTCCACAACTCTACCAATGTTCCCACAGGGCTCTAAACTAGGACCCCTCTTATTTAGCATCTTTATCAATAATTTACCTTCCTCACTCAGTCAGGCCACTCTTATTCAATATGCGCACAATTCCACTATCATCTGTTCTGACGACTCCATACCCGATCTCCAACATACTACACAACTTAACTTCACCTCCATAGAAAACTGGCTTAATAAAAATCACATTACTCAACCCAAACAAAACCAAGTGAATTCTCTTCACCTCTAAGAAAAAAAATGCAAACAAAGACCAATTTACTATACCATCTCAGAGCAAAACAGCAGTTGAAGTAATATCCCACACTAAGCCACCTGGGGTAATAATAGATGAACACCTAAAATTTGATCTATATATTCAGCACAACATCAAAAAAGCTCACCAAAAACTTGGCACTCTGTACAGGCATAAACAATGCCTTAGCTCTTCTAGCAAAAAAAAAAAAAAGTTACACCATCACATGCCTACTACACTCTTTAACCTATGAAGCTCCATTACTTAATTTACTATCTACCCTACAATCAAAACTTGAAATATGTTACAATAAAGTCACTATGTTTGCTACCAATGCCTCATATTCCACCCACCACTGTACAGCATTACACTCTCTTAACTCCCTTGAACTACCACATTATCTTTCCTACGTATGATTAACAATTTGTATATAAATCTTCTAAATATCCCACACTCACCTCACTTTTCAGTAACTACCTACCCAAAATGTATCTTAGATCCAGAAATCAACATCCTCTTCAGGTACACAAACCGAGTCTATCTGCAAGGCAACTTCTATACTCTGGCTCAGTAACCAGAGCCTGGAATTCTCTTCCTTTAACATTTATTTCCAACTTAAACCTTGCAGCTTTTAAAACTTCCTTACATACTTACTTCTGTTCCATATGGAGCTACAATTGTACCTCACCCCCAACTTTTAAGTCCTGACCACTTTTATTTTCTCTCATATTCTTACACTCTATACTCAGTTTTTTTTTTTCATCTATATGTAACAAATGTCTATAACATTTCCTGCAACAGCCATACCATCTTATTCTAAAGCTTTATCACTATTTTATTATGTAATATTAGCAAGTAATGATTGCAGACAGTGGCATATTTCTAGTTGTATTCTACCTCTATTGTTAAGTTCCAGACACTGAATAATTGTGTGAATTTCACCAAAATGTCTAATACTCATTTATGTATAATAGTCTCTTGGAGTTAACTTGCATATTATTGCAGTTACTGTGTATAATTTAACTAATTGTTCAGGTTTGTTATATTTACTTGTATTATATGGAGCTTTTCTCCCTGGGAATCCACTAAAAATGTTTTAATGGCCCAGTGCACTATACCAGTAAACAAATCCCAATAAATAATAAATAAAGACGGCAACAGCATAAGTTGAGAGTGAATACTTGCTTCTTTCTCTTAATAATATTTCTTTCTTTTTTTTCTTTAATTCACATTTAATGTTCAACTGACCACCTTGAACATTTCCACCATGTAATGCAATCTGCCAGTATAGGGTGGTATTCACTGTCATTACATGGACACATTAAGGTAATTGGTGCTGTTGCACGTAAAAGCAACTCTGGCAAAGATCCATAGAGGCCATTTACACTATTGCACAATGATCTTGAATAAATTATTCAAGTGAAATGATAATGAGATGGTGATGAGAAGTGCTGTAGATCTCTGTATGCTAATAAGCCCTCATCTCACCTGTTTGTGATTCATAGTCATATTTTGACACATTTCTGCACCATCCACAGTTATGCTATAAAAAGTAGAATCACACCTTTTATATTTACTCTGCATTTGGAAAAGATGATCTTTCTTGCTGCTAATTTTACCTATTTTCTGGTATGAGCTGCTTGTCTAGGTCACGCCAAAACTGACCGCTGCCAATGGTGCTCTCCATCAAAGAAGGCAAAGATACAGACAGAGAATAACTCATCCTAGTTTTAATAATCAGGAAATCCTTCTGAGTGGAGAGGGATATTGTAAGGGTATTAGTGAGCATGTATGCTTAGTTTACTCATCAGCTACACAACACAGTTAGCAAAGCATGCCTCCTTTCATCACAAATAAATCAAAGATCCATTGTTTTATGCTAATTGATCAATTAGAAAATGTTTTGCTGATGTATAATATTTGTAAACAGAAATGTTTTATTACTGTATTGGATTTAATGCAATATGTCCATATGACTCTGTAATATAAAATGTATTTTGCAATAATTTTGTAATGTACAGTCTTTGTAGAATGCTTTTTATGATGTAACCTACAGTTTTTCACCCTGGGCCTCCACTAAAAATGGGTAACCCATATGCCCAGTTTGACTTTCCCACTAAAACAAAGTGAATAAATAAACAGGTAGATTAGATAGATAGATAGATAGATAGATAGATAGATATATAGATAGATAGATAGATAGATAGATAATAAACAATGCAAATCCAACTTCATCCAATTAAAACTACTTTTTATTAACCTGTATATCATCATGCACAAATGTATAATCACACAGTAAATACTTATAATTACACAGCCATCTTGTGAACTTGCTAAAGGAGAAGAAACCCTTCCCCTACCATTTCTCTGTATTTACACTGCCAAGATTTTTCATTCATGAGTGAGAAACCTGCTCCACAGTAAAGCAGCATGTATCCTGACAACACAATACATTGAAAAACATGTAGTACATCATACTTCACTCACTTGAAATTATGTACCAATATCCTGTATAGCATAATCTAAAAATGCAAAAATGTATCTTTCACAATGACACCAGCACTACTTCCTCATATATTTCCAGTATCACTGTCATGAATTCACATTTATAAATGACACTGACATCATTAGCATTAACATGTATTACTGTCATGAATTCACATTTATAAATGACATTGAAATCATTAGCATTAACATGAATTGACAGTATCTGATATTCATATAAATGGAAACCACGATTTTCCTAACAATAACTGTTCTATTAACTAAATATGTCTGCTTCCAAATAATGTATAACTATATTGCTATTTTTACCTTACTTGACAAACGTTTTTCTTTCCCAAAACATTTGTCACCTAACTCTACTGATCCCAATTAAATATGGTGGTATTAAATATGTCCATATAAAATTAGGCTTATTTATATGTTTTGTGTGCAAATCTGTCTAAGTTCTACGTATCTCTATAAATCTCAGTAATATGTCAGTGCAAACGTCAGCAGATGCATGTGATTTTACCTAAGGTACCTGTGGGTGAGCTGCACTGACCAGTGCTAAGCTAAGCTGGCCTTGCAATCATACAATGAACCTAATGTCTCAAATTTCTTTATGTATATAAAAGGAAAAACTGAGTCAACAGTTAGGTTGGATGATCATAAAGTCTAATACATACCCGCCTTGCATATTAAGGCACAACTTATCCTCTCAAAACACTCAGTTATTTCTATTAAAGAAAAGTGACTCCAACTGAAGGATTTATTTATAAATTGAAGTGAAAGAAGAAACAACATTATTAACTGATGTACTATTCAGAAAGGAATGCTTTAAAAAATGAGTAATGCGTGACCTTAAAGTCAATTGTGCAAATAAAGGTTAAACATTGCGGTACAAAAGCAAAAAACACATATAAGCAAATGAAAAAGTAATGATTAAATAACTGACTTTCATTTGCCATAACAAAAAATAAGAAATGATTCCTCTAAAAAAATAATATCCATATTTATGTGGCAAAGTAGTTTTGTAAAACCAAACTTGCCAATAATTGTAGTTCCATACTTGATAACCTTACAAGGGTAGCTGGGTTTGGTTATAGGTATGTCCCAACCCAGACAGTGTGTATAAATACAGATGTATATGTATCAATAAAAAATATATATATATATATATATATATATATATATATATATATATATATATATAGTGTGTGTGTGTGTGTGTGTATGTGTGTGCATGTGTGTAAATCTGCAAGATCACAAGCATGTATTTATACCCAAACAGATAGGAATATTAATTTAATATACTGTTGGTATAAACATATTCATTATCTGTACTACAGGCAGACAGCTTTTAAAAAATGTGTTGGTTTATGTAGGCCATACACTATCTGTTAATATGATAATTGTATAAAATAGTCATTTATTCTAAAACACTAACTGCACATTCAAGATGACTGATATCACTTAGCCACTACATCCTAGGCAGAGAGGAGGTGGCAGTTAAAGTAGGAACTGAATGACCACCACAGAGGTTAGCAACTGTTCAGCGTCTTACTCTCCACATTTAAAAGTGGGTTGCTTGCAGCAACTTTACATGAAATAACTTAAAAATGCAGGTAAGATATGCAAGGCATAGTATACAGCAATAATTGCAAGGGAAATTTTTGTAAAGTTTGAAAAAGCACCCATACCTGAAAGAGACAAGCTATATACATACGTCAAAGTGTAACAATTTGAAGGAAGTCAGGGTATGCTTGTAGTTCAACTTGCAGTAGAAATAGTATTAGGGATGGATTCAGTACAAATACTTTTATGAAAATCTGTTCTTCGCTGCTCTGTTTAGATTCTATACAAATGCATATAGAAATAAGCATACAAATTCACAGCAAACACTAAAATAAATTCTGTACTTTGTGGATTAATAAATGTAACTATATAGGAAAGATTTGATCACACATCTATGATATGTAAGCAACCATACTCTTTCTTCTATATACATCTGTTGCCCCATAAAGTCTTCCTTTTGTCATTAATAATTCATTAATAATTGTAATGTGTCAACAAAATGGTGTGTTACAAATAATTTCGCTTGCTGCTGAAAAGAAGATTTGTGTTGCAATTCCAAGTTAGGGTTACTGAAAGATACTAAAAAATGTTCATTGGAACATAAGGTAAAAATATTTATTAGCATAACATAGCATATGGAATGCAGCTTTGGAAACACAAGTTACTTTTGAAATTAAGGAAGACAAATTCTATCCTTTTCTAGTATCAATGTCAGTGGTTATTGGGTAAGGTGAAACATTATAATCAATTCAAATCATGATTTTTTCTGTGAAATTTCATAGATTTGTCAATGGATTGTTCTTTATAAACATATCCTGGACCTCGTCATTCCCAATATGGGTAACTGGTGTTCCACGCCAGAGGTCAACTCCTCAGTGGTCAGATCTAACCACAAGCTAATCACCCTAGACATCCACATCCCACCCCTACCCCCATTAAGGAAACCACCATCAAAATCTACTCCAAAGCCAACTTCATGCTACTTAAGACAGAAGTGGCAAACTTCTCAACAGCCAGCCAGACAGATAATAGAAGTACGACTGCTGAATCTTATGCAAATGCACTGTATAAGCACATACACAAGTGCATGGATCATGCCATTCCCAACAGAACCAAGACGCTGTCCTCCAAAAAAAGGAAACCAATCTGGTGGTCACCTTCCATAAACAAACTCTACAACAGAAGGAAGAAGCTGTTGCAAAAAAGAGTAAAAACCCCAGATTGGAAGAGCTCCCTGGTCAGCCTCAGCAAGAAGCTGAGATCCCTCATAAAATCCTCCAAAGCCAGTTATGAAAATAAAATTGCCACTGATTCCAAAGACAACCACAAAGCATTCTACAGCTATGTCAAGAATCTCAATGGCAATGCTCAGATCTGCTCTGAGCTGCAGCACAAAGGCATTAAATATACAGAACCAACCAATATTGCCAACATCCTGGCAGATAGGTTTAGTACTAACTTTACCCCCCTCTCACCCATTAAAGGGTCCATCTTAATACCAGAAAAATGTAAAGCCCCTGCAATCATGGATGAACAAGTAAAGACCGCCCTCTCCAAAGCCAAAAACACAGCATCCATGGGACCAGACAACATCCCAGGCTGCATACTGCATGGACTACAGAACGAACTGGCACCCCACCTAAGTGCCATGTGCAATCATAACCTCACCTCACGCTATGTGCCTACTGTAATGCATACAACAACAGTTATCCCACTCCACAAAGGGGGTGCTACCATGGACCCCAGTAACTACCATCCCATTAGCCTGATGAACCTGGTCTGCAAGGCCGTGGAACATATCATCTTGGAGCTTATAAACAAAGACATAGGTAACCTCCAAACCCCGGACCCCACTCAGTTTGGGTTTGTAAAAGGTAGATCATGTCTACTAAACCTGATTGACTTCCTTGAAACAGTCACGAGAGCAGACGAGGGCAAGGTAGTCACACAGCCTATCTTGACCTTGCCAAGGCTTTTGACACCATCCCCCACTCTGGAATTATTGATAAACTCACAAAACTGGACATAAACCCTTATTTCACAAAATGGGTGGCCAATTGGCTCACTGACAGAACCCACACAGTTAAAGTTGCCGACTCCAAGTCCGACTTCAGATCAGTGACAATTAGAGTACCACAGGGTTTGGTCCTGGGTCCTCTCCTGTTTGGCATCTACTTCTCTGAAGTGCAGGCCAACACAGAAGGTCTTTGGCTAACAAAGTTTGCAGATGACTGCAAACTGGGAGCCATAATAGAATCACCAAATGATGTTGACATTCTACAAAAGGGCCTCACAGAGACAGATGCTTGGTGTCAAAGTCATGGCCTCAAGCTCAAAGCTAAGAAGTGCATTGTCATCTCCTCTGGGAAAAACATGGTTCCTATGAACTACCACATGAGCAGTAGCTCACTAAACACTGAAAGTGTAATAAGAGACCTTGGGACACAGGTGGATAGTAGTCTCTCCTTTGATAACCACATCACCACAGTAGTCAGGAAATCCTTATACATGGCACACCTCATCATAAAAGAATTCTCCTCTAGAAAAATGAAGTCATTGTTACTCTCTACTCATCCCTCATTAGACCAATCATAGAGTAGAATGCCCCATTTAGCATGTATCTCAGAAGACACCTACAACAATTGGAGAGGCCACAGAAATACCTCACTAAGAGGATTACTGGCCTCAAACAGATGCCATACACAGACTGTCTCAAAAAACTCCAGCTCTACTCCATCACATATCGCCTACTCAGAGGCGATCTCTGCCTAACATACAAAGCTATGTCAAACCCAGAGCTGTTCAACATGCTACACTTAAAGAAATACCAATTTCCCTGTACCACACACTCCATGAACCTAAACCTTGTCACCACAATAAACAAAACATGCTGGAGAGATAGATTCCTGTCCCAGAGACTCCCTATACTCTGGAACAAACTCCCCATTCCTGTCAAGCAAAGCTCCTCATTGGCCCTCTTTAAGAAAAACCTTGACGACTGGAATGGAAATAGAAAATTCACCCAAGGGATCACTTCTGCAGCAATGCTTGACAGGGGCACAGGAAAATTATTTTCTTGGGTGGCAAAAGCCAGGGAACCTTTTGGCTAGGCTTATATAGGCCCTAGGGCCAATAGCCTAGTACTTACCTATGAACCTATGAATTTAAATGCAGGATAGATGGTCATTTATGGTTTGTAAGTATGTTGTAGATGAAAATGATGATGTATGTCACAAGTGTACCAGTAACAAAATGTTGTGAGTTGAACAACTGCATAGAATGTGCTGAATGTGTTACCTCCTACTAAAGATAATAGTATTTTTAAGATTCATAAAGAATAGGCAGATAATTTAGATGGTAGAAATTTTATATGAAAAATAAGCATGAAAATGTAATACTAGAAGAAATAAATCCAAAGCTTAAGGTTTTTAGCTTCAGATGAGGCTAGTTTAGAGTTTGTGTTAGAACCAGGTGGAAGGGTATGGAGCAGTTATTAAAAATGGAAAAAGGTATGCCAGAGACATCCTTGCCACGTTAAAGTCACTACAGCCCAGATTATGTTAAACTATAAAGTTGCAGGGCTGGATGATCAGCAGTAATTGGGACAATTTAGAGTTACTGTCCTTCAGTCTGTAAATATATTGAAGAGGGGTTTGGTCTGTCACAAACATAAGTTATCTTCCTAACAGTTAGTATTATTTGAGGGTGGTGAGGAGTCATTTAAGTGAGGGATACTCCATTTAAATCAGCATAATGTGCCTTTGTAATTATCAGTCCCTGTTTGCTGGTTTCTATACTTTGTGGATACTTCTTGTACTTAATTTGCTAATATTGTTTACTTCTGCACTTTTTTGCTTTTTCTGGTAATTTTGCATTAATAAAAGGCTGTACTGCACTCTGGTAGCAGTAGAGATTAGCCTGATTTAATTCTGAGCTTGGGACTCATTTTAGAGGGCCCAGAATGTAATTTCTTGATTAGCCAGGGGGCCATTTTGCTTACTTAGTCAGTGTATCCGTTTGTATAAAGTCATTACATTTGATTGATATTGCACACCATGTAGTGGCAGTTAACACGGCCCTTTATAGACACAAGAATTTAAAATTAAAAATTTTCCTACAGAACTACTTCTCAAGATTCATTAGCTCATAGTTGTCCATAGAGTAACTACTTTGCTTGTTGAGGACCACCACTCCCCCAAGTTTAGTCTTATTTAGTCTTAATACGGCAACCACGCAACCAGGTAAGCCAACTGTAAACCCCTAGTGCACCCTCCACAGTTATAATGAAATAGGAATCTGGTGCTATGGATATGCAATTTCCTATTACCACTGCAAGCAGTTTGGTGGATATAAGGATCTTGTGGCAATATAGTAGGTCTCTCAAGTTGACTGACAACCACCCATCTCTTAAACAAACTGATATGGTATGTGATAGATGTAGTTACAGAATGTGACTGGAGGCAAGCTTGTTACATACAAACACTTAAAATTATACCAGACATATAGACCCACATATTCTGAGACTCTTAAATGTAATCTTCATAAACCATACGTTGCACCCACAATAAATATCTTCAAACCTCAAAAGCAATCTACCAAAACATCACCCATAACAACACATAAATTCACATCTCATAGTATCTCAACCTCTAAGCCCATAAGGCAACCAACCAAACAATCCAATATTTTAGTCAAAAGGGACTTCATTGTGAGACACACAGATGTCATACTCAGTCTGAGTAAGGAGAGAATCATGCCCCGGGATTCAGGAAAGCTAAAACATCATTCAGGAACAGTGTAGCAGCTCCTGTATGGAGTTTGGCCACTGAGCGATTCAGCAAACAGCTGATCTGATGTGCATGAGCCTATCTACACTGTTCCTGCATGGAGGACCATGCGGCATACTAATCATGTCATTTCCTGGGGAAAAAAACATGCAAATGAGGTAAATTAATGATTCAGGAAGCTGCCAGGTCTCCGTTCAGGAACATTGTCAGTGCAGAAATGTGTTCAGTTACTAACTGAACACATTTCTGCAAAAAAGAAAATGGAGGCATGACACCACAAATAAAAAACACGTATACACATATGAAAGCATACCAAAGGCCAAATATATGGCCACTGGCATGAATAAATGTTTAATTTTAATAAAAAATAATAATTTTTTGTGGCCGATCTCAGCCATTTAAGCATAGTGCAGCGGTGCGCAAACACGATCGTGCCAAACATTTTAAAAAAATGTGAAAACCCAAGATTAAAGAAAATCTGCATTTTGTCATTATAGTATATGGCATGCAGAATCAAAACAATACAAGGGGACAGTGGTTGTTAAGGGGAAAGGATCTGTGAAAGTACAGTATCTATGGGCTAAGACAGTGGGGTATGCAAATGAGGGGAAATTTACTGAATCACAAAATATTCTAAGTCCAAAACCTGCACCTAACCATGTAGGTGCTAGAACAGGATCATGTAGGCAGGAGGAGCAGCTGACATGAAAAGGGTGTGTGTTATGCTTGCTGTAAGCACATTGGAGCACTGTTGCCTGGGTTTGCACTTAGCTAAGCCCAGCTAAGCAAGGGGGTGTGTATGAAGCTGTATAACTTTGTTTACTCCAGCTGAACATGTGTACACTGTGCGCACCAGGTCTTAAACAAAAAACAAACAAAAAAAAACACAGGAAATGGCAGCACTGTGTATATGTAAGCAAGGGGATGTGTCTGAGACTGTATAGCATTGTTTACCTTGCATAAACGGGTGTGTGCAGTGCACACCAGGATTTAAACCACAAAAATAATAAAAACTAAAGGGAAATGACAAGTGGAACAAGAAAATAACTGCCCAATGTGCTACAGGGTGGACAGGGACATACTGCAGCAAATTGTGGAGGAGTGCCAGCCTCACCTCACATCCAGAAGAAAACAGAGCGGAACCCATCCCAGTGGATACCCAGGTATAGCTCTAAGAATACTAGCTACAGGTACTTTCCCAAGACCATCTGGGGATATCATGGGGGTCTCACAGGCATCTGCATCCAGGATACTCCACCATACCTCTCAACGATATTGAATCTCTCATTTTTCCAAGTTTTTTGAGGTCCAAATAATGGGTTGCCACGATTCCCGAGTGGCACCCCTTAATTTCCAAATGTCCCGGCTTTTTTTGTTTAATTTTATTTACGGCTTTTTTTTTTGGACTGATGTCATCCTGTGGAGGCATACGCAGTGATGTCAGCTTCGTCCAGCCTGTCGGAATTCAGCTGAGGGCTGCTCTGAGTTTATAAGGGGGGGCGGGACAGATGACAAGAAGTCTAACAACATGAACTGCTGCTACAGTTATGAATGAGAAGCCTGCACCTGAACTGCACTTTCTGGTCTTCCAGGTAAAGAAGACTGAGCTGCTCCATTTATTTTCTATAGAATACCCATGTTGGGATTTTCCATAGCTGCAAGCTGCCAGCCTGCCATTCCGAAGTGGAACATGCGTGCAATTTGAATTGCGTCTGCTGCTGCTGAGTTTATTTATGTGAAGTCCTGCTGAGTTTATTTACGTGAAGCCCATTGCGGCTGACTTTATTTATTTAAGGTGTGTAGATTTTCTGTAGATGTAAGCTGCCAGCCTGCCATTCAGAAGTGAGTTTATTTATTTCAAGTGAAGTCCGCTGCTGCTGAGTTTGAGTTAAGGTTTATTTATGTGAAGTGAAGTCAGCTGCTGCTGAGTTTATTTGAGATGTGTGTGTGTGTGTGTGTGTGTGTGTGTGTGTGTGTGTGTGTGTGTGTGTGTGTGTGTGTGTGTGTGTGTGTGTGTGTGTGTTTACTGAGCTGCTACATTTATTTTCCATAGAACACCCATGTTGGTATTTTCTGTAGTTGTAAGCTGCCAGCCTGCCATTCAGAAAGGGAAGATGAGGGCAATTTAAATTGCGTCTGCTGCTGCTGAGTTTATTTATGTGAAGTCTTGCTGAGTTTATTTATGTGAAGTCCACTGGAGTTATAGCTCTCAACTGTACAAATTTTTACATAATGCCTGGAATGTGTTTGGCTCATACTTTTGGTCTGTTCTTCTTAAAATCTGGATGGTGCAGTGCAGTGGAAGTTTTGTTGCCTCACAGTAAGAGGTTATCTGGTTTGATTCTTGGATGAAGTGCCTTCTGTGTGGAGTCAGCATGTCCTCCCTGTCTTTGTGTAAGGTTTCCTCTGGGTGTTCTGGTTTCCTCCCACAAAACAAAGATATGCATCTATAGCATTTCTCCCCAGGCCTCTGCTGAAAATTAGCTTTGTTCCAAGTCAGACTTTCCCAGTAAACAAATGTTAAAAACTATACATTTTATTTAATTCTGGCAAATTAGTGAGAACTGAACTAAATAATGACAGCCATTTAAGTTTGTCTTCCTATCTTTTAGGAAACACATGGTAACACATTTTATTCTAGCAACTTTCTAAGATTATACAATGTTTAAAATGTGTCCTTGGTTTTGGGCTTTTACTCCCCCCTCAATAACTTTTGGCTTTTTCTTGATATCTTGTGCTGCACAGTTCTTCAGGGAAAGAGAAATTTAGTGCTGCTTATGCAAAGTCTACTTGCATTGCTAGTAGCGTATCAAGTATTATACTTGCTTTTGCTGCAGAAGGCAATGGGTTCTACTCCCACAGTCTGTAGATGGATTGCTGATACTGTACTGTAGATGGATTGCTGATACTGTACTGTGTTATACTTTTAAAGGGGGTGGATGCTGCAGTCCTGAGAATGTCCTCCTTTGGCGGAGATACCTATTAACTATGAATCTGTTATCAGTTTGCCATCCATTCCCTATTGAAATATTACCAGCTTATTTTTTAATGTAACATAGATAATTTATTCTTCAAGGCAACAGGCACGTTATTAGAGATGAAACAATGAAATATAAAGTTGTTTGCTAGCAGCAACCTAGTTACAGATCTCTTTAACATGGAATTTAGATGACTTATACTTCTACAGCGATTGTGCATATTTACTGATACTAGTGGATTGTAGAAGTGTGAGTAGGCTTTTATGATGGAAATGTTCTGAACTGGGCAGTTTTGTCATTATCGGTACATGCATTTTGTTTCATTGGTTACTAGAAAAAAAATGTTCAAACTGTACATGTAAAATGCGCTCTAACGAGTGTGCTGTATTATACAAGGAATATAATTTAATAAAGTCAGGAAGGTGTCTTAAAGAGCATATGTAGTTTTCTTGTTTAATGTGCAAAGGACCTATGACTTTAAAACAGCCCAAGGGTAATTTTTACCCACCACTGGCCAGATGCATTTTCTTTGGATGTGGGTTTCAATGTTGTTTCAATGAATTTGAGTTTCAAGGGAAGAGAAGTTTTAATGCCCAGTATGCCCTGGTCTTGGCAAAGAGGCAATGCATAGCACACACACTTACACTGTAGGGTCCCAGGGGCTCATCTTTCTCTCTGTCTGACTCGCACACACAGCAAAATGGATGCAAAACATCACACCACCTATACTGACCATGTATAGACAGTGTATTGTGTGCATCCAACATAGTCAGCCCTCAAGCACCACCCTCACAAGAGCTGCAGCCACAAGGTAAGCCAGTCTCTGTAAAAAAATTAAACTAGTGGAGTGAAATTTTCTGATAGCATATCTATGGCATTGATCAAGCATGTAAGGGAATGGAGTGGCTAACTGGGATAGCAGCAGACAACTAACAGCTCTGTGGGATAGCAGGATATGTATTCCCAGTACTGCCCTACCCACACCATGCAGTACCACCCTAGTCAACAAATACCACTGCAGTATATGTGGTGAGCTAAATAACTGGGGTGTCATAGGTCACATGCATGGATATCAAAGTGGGGGTCCCATACCCACCACAAACCCCACACAGCAGATCAGCTGTAGACAACCATACATAAATGCCTGAAAAAGGCCCCCACATGGCAACTTCCATGAAATCCACATCCACAGACTTTTACACAGTGATATCACTGCAAGTCTGGCAGTGGCAGTATGGCTTTGAAAGGTAAGAAGTCTGAAACTACAAATGTCTATGTCAGAACAATCTGACCTGTGGTTAATACTGTTATTCCTGTAGTCTGAAAGATAGGGCACACCACTATGCTACATGGGACCAAAATGTTAAGCAAATATCAGCACAGTCTGTGCAGATGTGTATCATGTACAGTCATGTCACCCCCATAGTCCCATAGAAATGCAGTAACATGTTCCTAGACTTAAGCAGTATCCACCTGTCACCCAGTGTGATGGCGCAATAGTAACAGAAAGCAATTGTCAGTAACACCCACTGTCAACTTACTGGTGCCATGCCAGGGGTGTCTCCAGACTGCAGCCTGGGAACATATGATCATCAGAATACACTGCCCTGCTACAGATAGCCTGCATCTGTCACACCTGGTCTACAGGTCTCTGGCAAATGCTTATGCCTCATCCACAGTGCTCTTTAGGGAGTGTCATGGGGTCCATAACACCAACATAACACAGTCCACAAAATGCAAAAAAAGGCCATGCTGACAGCTGCTAGGGGCAAACCTGCCAGCCTCAGGGAGCCAGAAATCAGGACAAAGCCATGAATAATGGGGTGATGAAGGTCCAAAGAGAAGGACACCTGTGAAATACTGCTCTAATAGTGTTATAAAGTTGATGGAATGATTTGTAGTACCATGGAAGTCTGATGGGTACGAAGTTTGAAACTGCAATGTCAACTGTCAGTAAAATCAGACTTCAACCCTGAGAGACTTGCAAAACACTTTTGCTGGAAAACCACCCTTGTTTGGGTAACCAATAAGATGTATGAGTCATGGCTATGGACATTCTGTTATAGTCTGTACAGTCGATAGGCAAGGCTAGGAGTTTAAACATGGGAATGCACTCACTGCAGGCAGGCCTAATCCTGGAATATGATGACATGTTTGCACCCACAGAACCCTGGCCCACAGCCATGGGGAGGTAATACACCCCTCCCTGATCACTCATCCTATGCAATATCCTGACCCCAACATGTGGCCATCCAAGCAAAATGAGGTGGGCAATAGATATATGTGTGACAAACACACACCTCAAGGCTAGTCAAACAGTCTGACACACACAAGACCCTCCAAGTGCAGTCAACCATTGAGGAGAGCCCATTGTAAAACACTGGTAGCTATAGGCAAACATATTTGCTCAGGACACCCCCCTGTATCCTATCCCCTACAAATCTATCTGGAGTCTGCCTGTCACCCTGATCCTATCTGACATATATTACTGAACTGTGGACTGGAAATCAGACCAGGCCAGAACAGAAATGCACAGAGATTCCACTATTGTAATATATCACCAAGGTGCTGGACCATTTCCACAGCACCAGCAGTCAATTGCTTGTAGGCACCCCCCCTCCCCTCAACAGACTAGATTGTGCAAGAATGAGTAGCATTTGGCCCATAAATTTTGTGTGTGCATCATCCATCCTCTATTCCTCTTTTAAATCACTGAGATGATCTGAGGAGGTATGTCACCAGGTACTGAAAGAATACATGACAGTGTCAAATGGCATATATGACAGATGTCTGCTAAAACAAGCCCAATAACCCTAGCAGCCCATACACTTCTGAGAGAAATTGTCACAATCATTGCGTGGCCCATTGTCTCCACATTTTAATAGGCTATCTCCAGATATCCTGCACCAACAGGTTGAGAGGTATGGCTGTAGCACAAAATAAACTGGACTGTAGTACAGCAATCCCTGGAATGGAGTCCCACATGTACTAAAGAAGGACATACTGGGCATGCTCATACACTTCAAGAAATATCAGTAGGATCTAGAAATGAACAGGCTAGGAATGAATAGGCCATCCCCACCCAGTGCACTTTCCATTGCCCCAACTTAGCAGTCCTCAAGATGTCTGTCACCATAGAAGTCACTTTTATTAGACCCAGCCTCATAAGCTCTGTGGTGCATACAATAACTGCATAACACTGTGGTACAAATAGCTAGTTAGGTAGGAGTTCTAATCTCAGTCCTGGCAAATGTAAAAGTGCGTGTGTGTATATGTTCACAATTAAATGCTTTTGGGTCCATTCAAACCCAGCATACTTCTCCGTTCCCTACTTTAGCAGTCCTGCAGATATCAGTTATCTTAGAAGTGCCTTCTATCAGGCCTCAACATCCTAAGCTCTGTGGTGCATGCGATAACTGCATAACACCATAATACAAATCACTAGTTCAGTAGGATTTCTAATCTCTGTCCTAGCAAATGTAAAAGAATGTGTGTATTTACAACTAAAAGCTTTTGGGTCCAATCAAACCCAGTACACTTCCCCTTTCCCTACTTTAGCAGTCTTGCAGATATCAGTCATCTTAAAAGTGCCTTCCATCAGGCCTCACCCCCATAAGCTCTGTGACACATACAATAACTGCATAACACTATAGTACAAATAACTAATTAGGTAGGAGTTCCAATACAAATACCTATTTAGCTAGGAGGTCTAACCTCAGTCCTGGCAAATGTAGAAGTATGTGTGTGTGTGTGTGTGTGTGTGTGTGTGTGTGTGTGTGTGTGTGTGTGTGTGTGTGTGTGTGTGTGTGTGTGTATGTATGACAGTTGTGTGAGCAAGACTGAGGGAGTTGTGTGTTTGTTTGTTTATAGGTGAAACAGTTTTATGTCATTTCCACCCATGACACTTCACAGTGCCCCACGTTATCAGTCCAGATGATGTCAGTCCCTTATCAGCAACCTTGGCCAACTGTCAGCCCTGTAAGTTCAGTAGTACATGTGATAAATGTAGAACAAATGACTAGTTTGGTAGGGGTTCTACTCTTGTATCCACCGAATGTGTGTGTGAGTTTGTATGTAGAAGTATTCTGACATGTTTCTCACCCACTGCCCTACCTTATCAGTCCTACTGATGTCATTCCCCATGCCATCCCAGTAATCTCTGCAGCATGTGTGGAAATTGCACACCACTATGGTACAAATCAATAGTTAAGTAGGGAGTTCTACTTTCACTTCTGGCAAGTGTATGTGTGTCTGTTTGTCGGACAAAGCATTTTGATAAGTTGCTGATGTCATTCCCTTTATAGGTTCACAAGTGTGTAGTAGGTAATGGCCCAGGAGCCTTAAGAAGCCTAGCACAAAGAAGGGCTCTGCCATCGTACCACCTAATGTTACATCCCAGTGCCTGTTTGCTCATATCAAGTATAGCCACTGCAGTGATCTTGGGTTGAACTGTCTATTACCCATCCACCCATCACAATTTCTCTGGAACAAGGTAAGCTATGTGCACTGCATGCCATGTATGGGAATTGTATTCCAGGGCATGTGCAGTCACTTGGTGAGAGACTAAGCCCACCAGCATATGGTGGTGATTATGGTACTGAGGTAGAGGTTTCTACAGTGTGTGGTGTGGATGGGTGTATATGTAGCATTTCTAAACCAGCTGGGTCAGAGCACAGATAGCTGCTAATTAGGTGATATGACACACAGAATAGCTTGGGTCTTCTGAGTCTGTGTAGGATGTGTGTTTAATGCCGAGGAACCCCTTTGTGAGAAGCTACTGTGGCGTCTCCAGCTGTAGCAGGTGTCTAGTGAGGTACCTGGCAAATGGGCCATAATACTTGGGGAGTGGTTTAGTGAGGGAATAGCAGACAGAGATCATTATTTCTGCCTTCCTGGATGCAAAACCCTTGGTATTGCAATGTACCATAATCAAGGACATCCTGACCAGAGTGGCAATGTGGTGCTTGAAAGAGAATTTGCTGTCAACCTGTGTCCCCAGATCTCGTATAATGCCTACAGTGTTCATTGAGCTCCCATTGATGTAGAACTTACTGGGAACTGAGTGTTTTACCAAAGGGGATGATGATGCATTTTATGGTGTTAAGCTTCTGGCCATGGTTTCCACATCACTCATTGGTCTCAGTCAGGCCTTTACGGACTTCTGAGAAGTAGATGCTGGACTGGACACTATCCAGTACTGATCCCTGTGAGACACCACTTGTGACTGCTTGCCAGTATGACTTGGAGTTTGCCACTGTCACACTGTGTGGTCTGTGAACCAATTTGCAAACCACCCACTGATATAGGGGTTGATGCCTAGTTTGTTGGGTTTACCAATAATCCCTGACAGAGGAATGGTATCAGAAGCCTTAGACAGAATGAGGTAGGCTGTATGCAGTGGCTTACTGTCATACACAGCCCTGGTGACTCACTGAAAAACGTCAACCAGGTTGAGCAGGCATGATCTGCCATTCACAAAACCAAACTGTGTCGGACCAGAGTTAGGAGATCACCCATATATTGGTCAATCAGGTCCTTGATGATGTGCCCATACCTGTACATAGTAGACTTGTCAGACTAAGGGCCCAATAATCCACAGGGTCTGAAGATGGTACCACTTTATGGAGAGGGATGACTGTAGTAGTGTGCCATTTTGGAAGTTCAAAGCCTGAGGTGAGGCTGTGACTGACCAGGGCACACATATGTGGTGCCAGTTTTCTTTGTATGTCATGTAGAACGCAGCCATGGATATGTTGGTGTACCATGTAAGCTGTATCCTTGCCTGTGGACAATGCAAATCTAACCTGGCTTGCTGTAATGCTGGGTGCCTGCCAATTCATCTGCCATTGTGATTGTTCCCTGGGGGAGAGGGGTAAAGCTGGCACTGAGTTTGTTGGCAAGACTATGTCCAATATTTGTTGTGTCAGGATAGGAATCAACATTGTGCAGTAACTCACAGCACTTGTTGTTATTGTTGTGGAGGATGTTGTTATAACTAGCAAAGGCTTTTGTGATTGTCGTCGGTGTCTGCTGCAAATCTGCCTTCATAGCTGCCTGTAGGTGATTCCGTGAGGGATCCCAAGTTGTGTTTGAGGCTAATAAGGGGGTTCACCAGTCTTGGGACGCCACCATTTTCTGCAACAGTGTCCTCCTTCTGTTGTACACTTTATTAATTGCAGGGGACCACCACAATGGCCCCCAGTGTTGGAAGGAGAGTGTCTATGTTCTGTTGGCAATGGCTAGTACCTTGCATCCATATACATGTTTGTGTAGTGCATATGTGTGTGATGTGACAGTCATTCACCTAGTTCCTATTTGCATGGGTGCAGTGAAGTCATCCAGCCCTGTTTTTATGACTGCAATGTCAGTATTGGAGAGGTTTTGCAAGGTGGTTACCTTTGTGGGGGATCTGGGTGAGATGTTGAGCTCCATGTTGATTACATCATGTTTGGATCTGACCAGGCAGGGAATGACAACTGTGGTTGAGCAACAGTCCCATATGTAAGTAATCAACACAGATCAAGGTTGTTGCATCCTCTACTGGGGTTAAGTATGAGCTGGTCAAGGGCATTTGAACTGATGAATTCCATGAAGTGTTGGGCCAGTGTACTGGTGCTTGACTACTTTCCCCATGTGATGGAAGGGTAGTTGACGTTTTCTACTATGTCAGTGTTGGGTTGGACCTTCATAGATGCCAGGGTGTTGAGGAATGTGCATTGACAGTCTAGGGACATAACTGGGGACTGATAGCAGGCTATGGTGTGGATTGCACTGTTCCCCAAAGTCAGTTTTACCAGAAGTACCTCCCATGCATTATGCTGGGATACCAGTCTGGAGGTATGCATATCTAATATGTGTATGTAGACAACACCACCTGTGGAGGTGTGGTCCACGTTTTGGCACTGACAGCTGCGGAATGTGTCATAGCCTGTTAGTGCAGGGCTGTTATCTGCTGCTGTGAACCACCTCTCCATTACAGCACAAATGTCAATGTCTGAGGAGTACTTTCAGTGACTGCATCTTGACAGTTAGACGTCTACTGTTGAGCAGCATGACCCTCAGATTGCATACATGTCTAGCTGTTATGGTGGTAATTTGATTTGGAAAACTACCCAATAACGCACTATAGGGGTGGCAAGACACTTACCCTGTACCTGGAAACCCAGGGCTGACAGATTTAGGACATCTCTGGCAAGGCATTGATGTCTGTCAATCATGCTATCCCAAGCAGAGATATACTGGATCGCCTGAGAATGACACACAACGTATAAGCCAATGCTGCAGTCAATTATCTGTTGATAGTACTGCAGCATCATTTCAGGTCATGGCAGTATACTGCTCAGGGCTACTGTCACACCTGCCCGGACAACATAATCTGAGTGTTCAACCATGTCTCTTCTCATGTAGCCCAGGGAGGTGTGTCTAAGGTCATTCACACCCACATGGATGATGACAGAGTGATACTTGTAGCTGTTATGGAATGGTCTGACTGGGTGTGTCAGGTGTTGGATGCTAGCACATGATAGACAGTTGGCTGTTACCTCCTACAGAATCAACATAGTGAGTGGGACATCTGTGTGCCGCAGTACTGAGCCACCCATGATCACTGTATTGTGCAAGGTGGTCAGCCTTAGGAGCTTAGGTTGAGGGGCACACTGTGTAGTTGACATATGTTTCTTTTGCCATGTGCTATTTCATGGTGTCTGAGTGGGTGTTTGTCTTGCTGGTCTGTGCTGTTTGTGTAAAAGTCCATTGAGTGCCTCTGTGAAGGTGGATGTGTAGGTTTTCAGTGTATGTCAGGGCTGTCATAGTGGGTGTTGTGGTGAGCTATGTGGTCTACATGGTGTGGTGCAGGTGGTGATCTCATCTTCCTAACAAGCTAGTCCAGTCTTTGCTGGGGAGTGCATATTTCCACATGTGGTGATATAGGGGTAACTTTCACTGGTCTGAGTGTTTGGAGTTTAGAGGAGAGGATTGTCTGTGTACATGAGGCAGTTGCAACAGTGCCTCAGAATGGACAAGTGCACCAGGTTAATGGGTGAAATCACAGAAAACCACACTTCAATCATGCCAGGAGGGGTGGTCATAAGTAGTAAGTCATCATCATCTTTCGGCTTTTCCCATTAGGGGTCGCCACAGTGGATCATCTCTTTCCATTTCTTCCTATCCTCTGCATCTTGCTCTGTCACACCAACTGCCTGCATGTCCTCTCTCACCACATCCATAAACCTTATCTTAGGCCTTCCTCTTTTCCTCTTACCTGGCAGCTCCATCCTTAGCATCTTTTTCCCAATATACCCATCATCCCTCCTCAGCACATGTCCAAACCAACACAATCTCGTCTCTCTTGGTTTATCTCCAAACTGTCCAACATGAGCTGACCCTCTAATATAGTGATTCCTAATCCTATCCATCCTAGTCACACCGAGTGCAAATCTTAACATCTTTAACTCTGCCACATCCAGCTCTGACTCCTGCCTTTTTGTCAGTGCCACTGTCTCCAACCCATATAACATAGCTGGTCTCATTATCCTCTTGTAGACCTTCACTTTCACTCTTACTGGTAGCCATCTGTCACAAATCACTCCTGACACTCTTCTCCACCCATTCCACCCTGCCTGTAGTCTCTTCTTCACCTCTCTTCCACATTCACCATTACTCTGAACTGTTGATCCCAAGTATTTAAACTTGTCCACCTTTACCAACTCTACTCCCTGCATCCTCACCATTCCTCTACCCTCCCTCTCATTTACACACATATATTCTGTCTAAGCCCTGCTGACCTTTATTCCTCTGCTCTCTAGAGCATATCTCCACCTTTCCAGAGTCTCCTCAACCTGATTCCTACTCTCACTACAGATCACAATGTCATCTGCAAACATCATAGTCCACAGGGCCTCCTGTCTGATCTCATCTGTCAACCTGTCAATCACCACTGCAAATAAGAAATGACTCAGAGCTGATCCTTGATGTATTCCCACCTCCACCTTAAATGGATCTGTCACTCCCACTGCAGTCCTCACCACTGTCACACTACCCTCGTACATATCCTGTACCACTCTTACATACTTCTCTGCCACTCCCGACTTCCTCATACAATACCACAACTCTTCTCTAGGCACCTTGTCATATGCTTTCTCCAAGTCTACAAAGACACAATGTAACTCCTTCTGACCTTCTCTGTATTTTTCCAATAACACTCTCAGAGCAAACATTGCATCTGTAGTGCTCTTTCCTGGCATGAAACCATACTGCTGATCACTAATCATCACCTCCCTTCTTAACCTAGCTTCTACTACTCTTTCCCATAACTTCAAGCTGTGACTGATCAATTTTATCCCTCTGTAGTTACTGCAGCTCTGTACATCACCCTTATTCTTAAAGATAGGTACCAAAACACTTTTTCTCCACTCCTCAGGCATCCTCTGACTTTTCAAAATTTCATTAAACAATCTAGTTAAAAATTCCACTGCCATTTCTCCTAAGCACCTCCATGCTTCCATTGGTATGTCATCTAGCCAACAGCCTTTGCATTCTTCATCCTCTTCATAGCTGTCCTTACTTCCTCCTTGCTAATCTGTTTCACTTCCTGATTCACTATCCCCACATCAACCAACCTCTGCCATTCTCTTCATTCATCAGCCTCTCAAAATACTATTTCCATCTACTCAACACACTCTCCTCTCTTGTGAGTACCTTTCCCTCACTATCCTTTATCACTCTTACTTGCTGCACATCTTTCCCAGCTCTGTACCTCTGTCTAGCCAATTGGTGCAGGTCCTTTTCTCCCTCTTTAGTGTCCAATCTCTCATACCACTCTCCATACGCCTTATCCTTAGCTTTCACCACCTCTCTCTTTGCCATGCACCTCATCTCCTTATACTCATGTCTACTTTCTTCATCTCTTTGACAATCCCACTTCTTCTTCACCAGCCTCTTCCTCTGTATACTCTCCTGTACTTCCTCATTCCACCACCAGGTCTCCTTGTCCTCCTACCTCTGTCCAGATGTCACACCAAGCACCTTTCTAGCAGTCTCCCTTACTAGTTCTGCTGTAGTTACCCAACTATTCGGTAACTCTCCACTGCCTCCCAGTACCTGTCTTAACTCTTCCCTAAACTCCACTTCACAATCACCCTTTTTTAACTTCCACCATTTAATCCTTGCCACTGCTTTCACACTCCTCCGCCTCTTCTTGATCACCAACTTCATCCTACAGACCACCATTCTATGCTGCTTAACTACACTTTCCTCTGCCACCACTTTACCGTCTTTAATCTCCTTCAGACTGGCCCTCCTACATAGGATATAATCCACCTGTGTGCATCTTCCTCCACTCTTGTACATCACCCTATGCTCCTCCCTCTTCTTAAAATACGTATTCACCACAACCATGTCCATCCTTTTCACAAAATCCACAATCATCTGACCTTCTGCATTCCTCTCCTTAACACCATACCTATCCATCACTTCCTCATCCCCTCTGTTCACTTTACCAACATGCCCATTAAAGTCCGCTCCAATCACTAGTCTCTCAACCTTGGGTACACTCACCACAACTTCATCCAACTCACTATGGGGGCTGATTCCATGATGAATGAGTAGTGCTGATGGCTCCCAGGTGTGACACACTTATTGATACAATGACCTGTTGAATTGCAAAGCTATAATGCTATTTGTAGTGCAAGACAGAAAGAACTAGCAAGATGTACGGGAGAAACTGAAGACAGACTTCCTGCCACCTGTAATACTTTACCTCAGCTGTGCAGTTATCAGCACCTTTGGCCAGTTGTAAGTCTAGTAAGCTCTGTAGCATGTGCAATAACTTTATAACACTATAGTACAAATAACTGCATAGGCAGGGGTTCTAATCTCAATACTGGTAAGTGTGTGTGTGTGTGTGTGTGAGACTGATGTACTGGGTGGATTATACCATTTTAACTTATGTACCACCCTTTACACTTCCTATCACTCCAATTTAGTAGTCTTGTTGATGTCATTCACCTTAGAAGTACCTTTGGACTAGGTGAAATTGTATAAGCTCTGTGGCGCATCTGATAACTGCGTAACACTATAGTCAAAATAACTAGATAGGCAGGAGTTCTGGTCCAAATACTAGCAACTGTGTGCATGTGTTTGAGTGTGTGTGTGTGTGTGTGTGTGTGTGTGTGTGTGTGTGTGTGTGTGTGTGTGTCTGTGTGTCTGTGTGTGTGTGTGTGTGTGTGTGTGTGTGTGTGTGTGTGTGTGTGTGTGTGTGTGTGTGAATTGGATCCTGTGTGGCTTATACATTTATGATTTGTGTACCACCCATTACATTTCCCCCCACCTTACTTTACTACTGCTGCTGTTGTCATTCACCTTAGAAATACCTTTGGACAAGGTGAAATTGTGTAGGCTCCGTGGCTCATCTGATAACTGCATAACACTAGAGAAGACATAAATAGATAGGTAGGAGTTCTAATCTCAATACTGGTGTGTGTGTGTGTGTGTGTGTGTGTGTGTGTGTGTGTGTGTGTGTGTGTGTGTGTGTGTGTGTGTGTCTGTGTGTGTGTATCATATCTTGTGTGGCTGATACCATTTTGATGTGTGTACCATACATGGCAGGTGACCACCTCCTGATGCCATTACTTTATATAGTGTGGTAATGGCATCTGCGCCACATGCAGCATGTGAAACCATTGTACAGGCCATACCAGTCCTCTGTACAGATGTGTCTGGAACATCCCGATGTTTGGAACCTATTAGTGCTCTGTCTGACTTAATGCCCATATATGTGATATAGTTGCCAAATAGGCCACAGTGAGCATGCTGACACATATGGCAGCACCAGGTATCATCCCGACTGAAATAGCATACTGATACAATGTCTGCTACCCTTACACTTGTCCAGACTTGCAGGTGCAGTACATGAGTCCAGATGCTCAGTTTTACAAGTGAATTGTTCATGTCATGGGTGACATTAAAGGTTGGGTAAGGTGTGGACTGACATATTGTGGTATCAATCAGTATATTTCAGAAAAAAATGGCATCTTAAAAGGTGTGTGTATACATTTTATACCCACTGTATCGCAGTAATCTTTCACACATGTCCCTACATTAGTCAGTTTGTCCAACACATTTTGCTGGTGTCTGTCCAGACACCTTGCACTGACAGGTTGTGAGGAATGCTACAGGAATGTTACATTCACTTCAGTTAGGCCTTTGTGGTGACCACTGTGATGCAATACAATTAACCCCATCACAAGTGAACATGTACATAAAACAATGTGGCTATTAGTCATAGTTGTGTGCATGGTAACTTGCATGCCCTCCACATGCATGGGCTATTGCCAAAGCACAAATGAACAATTGCATAACTACCAGCTTCAGACTTCTATCCCATACGCAGAGCATGACCTATATAGTTGTGGGAGAGAGGTATTGTCAGCAGACTCACATGTGCCCTTGGAAAAGAATGGATGCAGCATGTCTGCATATTTACAGTACAACACACAATACTACACAATTTGCTGCCCTTCACCATAGATTTGCACTTCTGTGCATTAGAAATCCCCATACACAACTACAATCTGACCTGGCACATGCATGTAGATACTGTTCAGATACAAGTATGTCTCATACAGTAGTCTTCTAATCCCCACTGGAACCTTACCTGCACACTCCTTGCCCATTGTGTGGGTTCCTCCCATCTCCAGCAAGTGGGGCTTTGTACCCTGGTGTTGTACTGTAATGGGTGGCCCAAACCTGGCAAGGAGCTCCTCATTTTGTGTCAGTGGGGCCTGCATGGCTGGGCTCCCACCAGTGGTTGTGGGGTCCTTGGCCACAGCAGCAGCCCTTTGTTAGGCATAGCGTATGAGGTTGGAGGCATGATGCTACACCTGCTCATATGTACGTGTGTGCAGACCCAGCTAATTTACCCTGTGGACAGGGTCATCCCACAGGGTAGTCCTTTCCCACAGATGTTGCTGGCTTCGGCCAACAGTACTGTGTGGTTCTGTGGTATGGCTTCCATTATCAGGTTACATTCTGCTGAGGAAAAGGTCTCCCGCCAGTGATGTAACATTATACCTGGTAGAAACTAACAGGGAAACACATCACAGGACCCCATACATTTGGCAACAATATATCCAGTACCTGCACATGTAACTCGAATACTAGTAGTCAGTACTCACAACCATACCAGTAGCCGTCACTCACAAGAACAGCATACCCCTGTAATCCATCAGCACATTATCAGCTTGCATTGTACTCCTGGTCCTGATGAGTCATATTGCCCACAGTGAGGGCAAGTTGTTTGCATAATCTGTCATTCCTCATTCAGGTCTGTGTAAATGGATGACATTAGCCATCTTTCATGCAGATGGTGTGTGGATGGTCCTGCGCCTTGGTGTGACTACAGTGTCTAATGCAACTGGGAGCACATGCCTGAGTTCATGTAGGATGCAGACAGGGATGATATAACATCCCATGGATAATTACATTTGTTGCCTTTCAGTAGGCAATATGTACCTGTTCACTGGTGATGAGGAGCGGAGTGTGGATGCAGTACATATCCACCTATAGTGACGCTGAGACAGGGGGAATATTTGCCCTAACCCTATCTGCATCAGGTTGCCTGTAGCTATGTTGTGTGTGCATGTAATCTGATTGGCCAGCATTACAGGTTGGGTTGGTATATTGCCTCTGAGATTACAGACATATGGGAAGATGGCCTTGTGATTGTCCCTGGTGGATGTCTCCAATTTGTACTCATAGTTTGCCTTACAGTAATCCACCTGCAACCTTATATACTTGTTCAGACAATGGCTGACTTGATGCCATGTTGGCTCCTGGCCCTACTTTTCCCTGTACAGCCACTATAGTGACCAAGTCTGTTGTTTGTGTAATGCTGCTGTCCAGCAAAGGGGATTACTCTATGTTGGTGGAGGCAGGTATGACAAGTAAGGTATTGCTGAGTCCATACAGCCATGTATGTGTTCAATCAATTGTTTGTAGTAGGCATGGCCACAAAGTCATAACACATTTGGACACATCTCCAGCTTAGTAATGATAATCATGCTTATTGTACTAACCATGGCTGTGTCAGGGCAATTCAACAACCAGTAGCTGTAGAAATGTCACTCTTTTGGGTGCACAGTAACTAAGATTACACACGTGTACAACATGTGCAGCTGTTTTAACTGGCATTTTTCATCCCATGTCTGTTTACATGAGGTGGACACATACACCTACTCATACTGACATGTGCATAGCTAATAACTCACATACATGTCTGTTCTTTGTCAGTATGGCTCACTAAATTCACATTCTTGCTGCCCAGTCATCCCTCTCAACCTGTTACAGCAGGACATCTGTAAGATGCCATGCATACATGGCTGCAATGGGACAAAATCAGTGACAGTGTCTCAATATTGCTGTAACATACTTGAGTCATTCAATAGCACAGTAGCCTTTGCACTGACAGGCATCCACTGGAGCATGTCCAACACTCATATGGCAGGAAGAAAGGGGAAAGGCTAGGAGGATGGTACTGAGGGTAAGAATTGTTAATGTTAGCAGTATGAGTCATATAGGGACCAGGCAAGCTGATATGATGGCCAGGGGATGGCTGATATATTGTGTGTGTGTGTAAGAGACCACATGGAAGGGGATTATGGCTGAGTGTATGGTAGGCAGGTCACAATTATGCTATCAAGGTGTGGACTGGAGGTGGAAGGGGTTAGGGCTTCTGCTGAAAGAACAGTATGCCAAGAGTGTTTTTGGAGGTTGAAATAAGTGTCTGATAGAGTGATGTTTCTGAAGCTGTAAGCTGATGGTGTAATTATGACTGTTGTTAGTGCATATGCTATGCAAGTTGATTGTGTGATGGATGAGAAAGAGAAGTGTGACATCAGTTGGATGATGTGGTGATGACTGTACCCAAGGGTGACAGACTTGTTATTGCAGCAGATATCAATAGACATGTTGGTGAAGGGAACAGAGGGGATGGGGAAATGATCAGTAAGTATGGTGTTAAAATGAGTGGAGACAGTGAGATGGTAGTAGAGTTTGCAAAAAGGATGGACATGGCTGTAGTGAATATGCACTATAACACGAGGGAGGAGCATAGGGTGACATACAAGAGTGGAGTAAAATGCACACAGGTGAAATATATCCAATGTAGGAGGGCCAATTTGAAGGATATTGGAGACTGTAAAGTGGTGACAGGGGAAAGTGTATTTATGCAGCAGAGAATGTTGGTATGTGAGATGAAGTTGGTGATCGAGATGAGGACAAGTTGGGGGCAGCACCAAGGATCAAATTCTGTAAATTGGAAAAGTGTGCTTGTGAGGTGAAGTTCAGGGAAGAGTTGAGACATGTACTGGTTGGCAGTGGCAATTTAACAAATATCTGGTTAAGTACAGTAGATATGGTAAGGGAGATAGCTAGATGGGTCCTTGGGGTGACATGGATGGAGAAAGTAGTACAAGGGCACCTGTTGGTGGACTGAGGACGTACTAGATAGTATACAGAGACAGAGGTTGGGGAAGAAGGAGTGGGATTGTCATAGAGATGAGGAAAGTAGGCAGCATTATGAGGACATGATGTGCATGGCAAAGAGAGAGGTGGCAAAGGCTGAGGATGGGCATATGAAGAGTTCAATGACAGGTTGGACACTAAGGAGGGAGAAAGGAATTGTACCGATTGGCTGGACAGATGCACTGAACTAGGAAAGATGTGCAGCAAATAACGGTGATAAAGGATGATGAGGTATATGCACTCACAAGTGAGGAGAGTGTGTTGAGCACATGGACAGTGTACTTTGAGATGCTGGTGAATGAAGAGAATGAAACAGAGAAGGTTGGGTGATCTGGGTATGGTGAATCAGGAATTGCAATGGCTTAACAAGGAGGATGTAAGGATAGCTATGAAGAGGATGAATACTGGCAAGCCTGTTGGTCCACATTACACACCTGTGGAATCATGGGGTTGTTTAGGGGAAATGGCAGTGGTGTGTTAGCCAGACTGTTTACTGATATCTTAGAAAGTGTGAGGTTGCATGATGAGTGGAGAGAAAGTGCTTGGATACAGTGTTAAGAATGAGGTTGATGTGCAGAGCTGTGATAACTACAGACGGATAACATTGACTAGACACAGCATGAAGTTATGGGTAAGAGTAGTGGAAGCTAGGTTACACAGGGAGGTGAGGAGTACTGGTCAGCAGTATGGTGTCATGCATAGAAAAGGCACTACTGATGTGATGTTTGCTCTGAGACTGTTACTGGTGGAATACAGAAATGGTCAGGAGTTGCTCTGTGTCTCTCTGGACTTACAGAAAGCATAAGACAGGGTGCCTAGAAAGGAGTTGTGGTATTGTATGATGATGTCATGAGTGAAAGAGATATATGTAAGTGTGGTACACATTATCTACAAGGGTGGTGTGACAGCATTGAGGTCTGCATTGGGATTGACAGATGTGTTTAAGGTGGAGGTGGGATGACCTCAGGGATCAGCTGTGAGCCCTTTCTGATTTGCAATGGTGATGGACAGGTTGACAGACAAGATCATATGGGAGTCCCTGTTGACTATTTTTGTTTGCACATGACATTGTTACCTGTATTGAGAGTAGCGAACAGCTTTTGGAGACCCTGGAGAGGTGGACATATGCTCTAGGGAGAAGACGAGTGAAGGTCAGCAGTACTAGGATAGAATATCTGTGTGTGAATGAGAGGGAGGATAGTGGAATGTTGAGGATACATGAAGTACATATGGCAAAAGTGGATGTGTTCAAATGATTGGGATCAACATTTCAGAGTAATGAGGACTATGGAAGACAGGTGTAGAAGAGAGTACAGGCAGGATGGAGAGGGTGGAGAAGAGTGTTAGGAGTGATATGTGATAGACGAGTACCAGTAAACGTGATATGTAAGGTCTACAAGAGGGTAGTAAGACCACCTATATTATATGGGTTAGAGACAGTGGCATTGACAAAGTGGCAGGGGTCAGAGCTGCAGATGGCATAGTTACAGATGTTATGATTTGCACTGGGTGTGACATGGGTGCACAGGTTTAGCAATGCGTATATGACAGGCTCAGTTCATGTTGGACGGATAAGAGACAGTGTTGAAGAGGCAGCATTACATCAGTTTGGACATGTGCTGAGGAGCGGTGTTGAGTATATTGTGAAAAGGATGGTAAGTATGTAGCTGCCAGGTAAGAGGAAGAGAGGAATGCCTTATATAAGGTTTCTGGATGTGGTGAGAGAGGACATGCTGGTGGTTGGTGTGAGAGGGCATGATTCAGAGGACAGGCAGAAATGGCAACAGATGATCCACTGTGGCAATCCAGAATGGGAAAAGCCAGCAGACAATGAAGGTGAAGTTGTAATGTTAGTCTTCACAGATATGGCAAGGATTTGGCTGACATAACACACCTCTATGGGTAAATGACTACAAATATGAGGCACACATATGGTCAGTGTGCAGAACACTGTACAGGTGAATGATATGAGCTCAGTATATAACATGTACTTCAACACACACATCTGCAGCAGTACTTTACTCAGCACATGTTCTGTATATCTGTCTTACATTTACAAGACAAAATGTGTATCATAGTTATATGCAGAGGTAACATATGGATATGTACAATATCCCAGTAGCTGGCCTAGTCACTACAGACAGAGACACATGCTATGGCCATAAGTACTGTTCAGCAGTACATCAATACAGTAAGTCTTGTTGAGGCATATGCTTTCAGACCCCTATTTTCCATTATTACAGACCACCTACTGCATTCCTTACATGCTTACTTGTTTCACATATATATTTTCTGGATATTTCACAGATATATCTTTTCTTATTTTTTTTTTCTCACAATACTTCGGTTATGCACTAATGGACTGTCTATGACAGAGGTGGTTTGAATAGATGGCAGCTTGTCTTTTGTAGGTAATGCTCATGACCATGTGATGGCTTGAGCACAACTTGGTGTTCCACAGTTGCTGATTGCATGTAGAGCAGCTGTGTAGTTATTCAAGTAGCCAATGTCATGGCAACACAGTCCTACATGAGCTCAAAGAGGAACTAACCCCTCACCTAAACACACTGTTCAAACTCAGCCTCTACACAGGCTACGTGCCTATAGAGTGGTGCACAGTAACAGTTATTCCGCTCCTCAAAGGTGGAGCCATAAGAGACTCGGGAACTATCATCCTATAAGCCTGACTAGCTTGGTCTGCAAGGCTATGGTGCACATCATCATGGATCTCATTAACAGAGACATTGGGAACCTCCAAACACTGGACCCTACCCAGTTTGGCTTTTTATGTGCAGATCATGCCTCCTAAACCTGGTGGACTTCTTTGAGACAGTTAACAAGGCTATTGATGATGGAAAGGTTGTCCACACAGCCTACCTAGACCTTGCAAAGGCCTTCGACAACATTCCCCATTCTGGTATTATAGACAAGCTCACCAGCCTGACCATAAATCCCTACATCACGAGATGGGTTGCCAACTGGCTCATGGACAGAACCCACATGGTAAGAGCTGCGGGAGCTAGGTCTGACTCTAAACCAGTTTCAACTGGCGTTCCGCAGGGCTCAGTCTTAGGACCCCTCCTGTTTGGCATATACTTCTCAGAGATACAGGCAAGCAGAGGAGGTCAATGGCTGACCAAGTTTACAGACGACTGCAAACTAGGGGGTATAATTGACTCTCCAGCTGACACAGACATCCTCCAAAAGGGTCTCACTGAGACAGATACCTGGTGTCAAAACCACGGCTTTTAGCTAAATGCCAAAAAGTACATAGTCATCCCCTTTGGAAAACAAAGTACCCACAAACTACCACATAGATCTTAGCCCCCTAAATATGGAAGATGTAATAAGGGATCTGGGGACCCAAGTAGACAGTAATCTCTCCTTTGATAATCACATTGCCAAAGGGGTTAGAAAATCCTTCTATGTGGCCCACCTAATCACAAAAGGGTTTGCATCCAGATCAAAAGAGGTCAATGTGCCCCTCTACACATCAATCATCAGACCCATCATAGAGTACAATGCCCCATTTGGGATGTACCTTATAAGACACCTGCAACAGCTGGATAGACCACAGAAGTACCTCACTAAGAGAATCACTGGCCTCAAACAGATGCCCTATGCAGCTTGACTGAAGAAACTCTAGCTGTACTTGGTTGAATACTGCCTACTCAGAGGTGATCTCTGCCTAACATACAAGGCCATGCCCAACCCAGAATTGATGGACATGCTCCACCTAAAGAAAACCATATCCCCTCAAGCCACATGCTCTAGGGATATAAACCTCACCACAACAATAGATAGGATGTGCTGGAGGGATAGATTCATGTCCTAGAGGCTTCCCATGCTCTGGAAGAAGATTGCAATCTACATTAGGCAGAGCTCCTCACTAACACTCTTCAAGCGAAACTTTGACGAGTGGATCAGAAATAGAAAGTTTACCCCGGGGATCACTTCAATGGCTCTGCTGGACAGAGGCACAGGGATATAATCTAAAGGGGCGGTGAAAACCAACACAATTTATAAATGCCTTCAGGCAGATAGCCTAGTACCTACCTATGAACCTATAACTGAGTACTCCATGTGGGCGGTGGCCATTTCCCTTACCTGTGAGGAAGAGATCCTGGAGGTGTGTGAGCTAATACATCTTAGAACAAGTCCTGTGGAGACAAGCCAACTAAATGGTGGAGAAGATTCAAGACTTAGGGGCAGATTGTGAGTATTGCTGTTATATGTTTTGAATACTGCTTATTTAACAGGGTTTGTCTGAACATGCTGCTTCTTGCATTGGTTTCAGTTTGACAAAGTTCTGTGTCTGCATAGCTTTCAACTATAGGACTATCCACATAATGGCCAGAGGTTTGCCTGTTATGTTTGATCTGTTCCCCAGACAGGTGTTGTCCTTGGCAAATCAGTAGCAGACTCTGGTGATTACCATCAATACATGCCAAAATCCATTTGTGTTTCAGACTTTATATCCCTCAGAAAAGATAAGTTACAACAAACTCTGTAACACCAGCAATTTTCTCAGTGTCTAACAGCAATATTTTAAGTATGGCCATATTTTTGGGCCTCAGTCCCAAATTATGCCAGGCTTGGTACAGATGCCATACAGTATGAGGTCGATAGGTAGGGTCTACCATTATTTTGTTCTGTCATTCCTGCTGAGGGGAAAGGATGGACAACATGTGGGATTCTGTACATTCAAGAGTTTCGTGTATGGAGGATGCTCTTAGATGCCCTTTTAACATATTTTATGTGTGAGAGAGTAACAAGTGTTTTAAAACTAGGCTGTTAGAACCTGTGAGACATATTACTGATGAGGAAGAAGTCAGTTCTATAGCAGTACATTTCAATCATTCACACCATGGGGGTAGTGGTCATGAAATAAGATTTGTTGTGTACAGAATCAGTTTAAATTCTTAAATGTAATAGTTTATCCCCTAGGGGTCGAATATGTAGTGTAATTGGAGGCTGTGTATATACATGTAATTAAGTGTAATGGGTTACAAGGTACTGCTTTGGAAAAAGTCTGTTTCTCAGTTTGGTCAAACAGTCATAAAAGAAAAATTGTTATGTACAGAATCAATGTATGTTTTTAAATGTGATACTTTATCCCCTAGTGAGTTGACTGAGAAGTGTAATTGGAGGCTGTGTATTTAAATGTACTTAAATGTTAATTGCTTCTTCTCAATAAGGCAAGTATTTTGTGCAATGTGTTACTCCTTGAAGGCTTTGGCAAAGACATCAGAGTAACATGAACCTGTGTGAATTACTGGCTGTTTGTATTTTTGTTTGCTTTCTTCACTCATTGTAGTTGTGTTGCTAAGAAGTCACTGTATATGTCTGACCATTGTGAATGGCCTATCATGGTTTTGTAGCAGCATACTGTTCACTTATTATTTAGACTGGGGGGCAGATGTGAGTGTCATGGGTCTTTTTGTATCCAGCTGTGCATGCTGCCCCTGTTATGCGTGGTCTATCATCAGCATATGTTTGTATGGGCATTTAGAGAGATCTATGAACATATATATATATATATATATATATATGTATATATATATATATATATATATATATATATATATATATATATATATATATATATATATATATATATATATATTATACATACATATATATTTTTTTATACACACACACACACACACACACACACACACACACATATATATATATATATATATGTGTGTGTGTGTGTGTGTGTGTGTATATATATATATATATATATATATATATATATATATATATATATATATATATAAATGTATCTACATGTCAGTATTCCTTGGTAATATATATGTATATTGTTATACATATAAATATGTATCTCCACACATATCTATCTATCTCTCTATATATGTAAATATTTTGTTCATGTATGTATTTGTAGATAACAAACATTCCTGATTACACAGTGTGTCCTTCCTGTTGTAAACTGACTGTACTGCATGAAATGTTGTAAAAAAACATCCTAACATCTCACAGCTAAGATGGCCTAGTGATATATTGCTGTGACTATGGTGTATAGCATCCCTGGTTCAAGAGTGAGCATGGCTGATTATTTTGTTGCTGGCCAGAAGGAGGGATGCTGGATACAGAGTGACTGAGGCACTTTTAAGCAGTTGTAAGCAGGTTTGCATGGTGCTAAGTGGTGCTAAAACACGGATAAACTGATAGGCACTTAAACTGTGTAGGCTTCACTTACCGACGCTTACCAGTGTGCAAATATGTTTTGCAAAGCTAACTACTGGTTATCATTCACATTGAAGCAATGTGTACATCTGCTCAGCATAGCTCAGCCCTGGTAACCATTGCTCACATTCCAGTCTCATAAAAAAGCTGATGAATGACATCATGTAATAAGTTTATTTAATTTTGTGTACATAACATGCTTTTATGTGCTCTCATTACAGTAGCAAGGGGTGTGACTATTCTGTACAAGACACTTGGGTACATATGGGTTGGATCACATGTTTTTTATTTATTATTTTTTATACATGGGTAGTATCACATGTTATATGCACTCAAATTGCATGTTACACCAGCTACAGTACACTGGTTGATGACTATGTTTCCACGCATATTGTATAGTGAAATTAGTACTGTTGACACTGATTTTCCAAGTAAAATTAGATTGCCTATTGTAGTACTCCAACCATGCACCTCTGCATGAGAGCTGGGACTCTGAGTACTACACTATCTTGTTCTTGGTGTTTTAGCTGTATGTTTTTATGTATCTCCTATTGGACATTAATATGATATTATTATATTAGCTGTAGAGTACTATGTTTTTTGCCCATGTCCTTAAGGACTGCTGTCATGTAGTAATGGCATACATTTCAGTTTCAGACTTCTATCCTTCAGGACATTCACCTAATGCATAACATATTTGCTGTCCTGTTCCTGTCTGTCCTCTGTGCAGATGTGCAGAATCTAGGTACTTCTAAGGCCATACAACTATGTAGGTGCCCACATAGTTTTGTGCTATGGGCCTGGGCACTGCTGCTAGCTCCAACAAATGGGACGTTCTTCATGTGGGCCTTGGCCCTATTACTTACCTGTGTGAGGGACATTACAGAGGTGGTGGGCTACAGATTCTTAGACAGTAGGTGGGAATACTTCACAGGACAGGACATCTGGAGACAGCACAACAACATGGAGTCATATCTCCAGAATTGTGAACAGATTCTATTTCATCATCAGTGCTGTTATACACATGGTTGGTTGATAGGTTGACAGGGTTTGTGTGGACATGCATTTAATGAGTGACTGCATGTCTAACAGTGATATGTCTCTGACATACCTCTCCACTGGCATGCTGTCCACAGACTGGCCACATGTTTGCCTTTTATGTTTTATCTGTTCCCCTGACAGTTGTTATCCTTGGAAAATCAGTCAGGGACTCTGGGGAATGCAGACAGTAAATACTAAACTCCACGGATATTACTGCCTTCATATGCCTCATAAAGGATATGTTACAACAAACCCAGTAACATCAGCAACTGTCTAATTTCTGACAGCAATATGTCCAATCTATGCCTGTGTTTGTGCCTCTGTCACCAAATGATGTCAGGCTTTGCCCAGATGTCACTCACTATGAGGCTCAGATGTATTTAGTAGCATTATTTCTTGCCTTCATTCCTCCTACCATCCCAGTGATGTAGTAGGCCCACAGATATTTTACAGGAAAGAGGCCATAGATATCAGTCCTGAGCCTGTACATTCTGAGGCGAACTGTACATTTGAGAGGTCTTTGCATGTCTGGCCATTGTTGAAATACTGTCAAGATTGTGTACACATGTCATATGTACATGTTATTTGGGCTGTGTATAGAGGGGGAGATGTAAGTGTTATGGCTCCTTTTTTATCTGACTGTACATGCTGCTCCAGTGTCTGCTGGTCTATCAGCAGTATGCCTTTGTAGTGGCAGACTGAGATGTGTCCTGTACCATGGTCAGGACTACACTAAGAATTGGACCACTATATGTAGAGGTAGTGTGCGACTGGAAAACTATTATGTATTTCCTCACACAGTCCGTATACTCTACTGTTTATCTGACCTCTGGTATGTGACTGTGACTGTGGTGGAATTGGTTGTGGGTAGGCACTTTCACACTGGTGTCTGATTTTTGGTGCTGTAACATCCCTGTAGTGCCTGACATCTGAAAGGGAGATGACAACACATTCACTGACTTTGAGTTTAAGGCCATGGCTTTGACCCCAGTAATTGGTCTCAGTGAGGCCTTTCTGTAGCATGTCAACATCACTTGGGTAGTTCAGCCATAGTCCCTTCATGTTGGCATGGACTTCAGAGAAGTTGATACCAAACAGGAGATAACACAGGACCGAACCCTGTGGAACTCCACATGTGACTGGTCGGCAGTCTGACTTGGGCTCAACTACTTTGACACTGTGGGTTCTATCTGTAAGACAGTTTGCAACCCACCTACTGTTATAGGTGTTGATGTGTAGCTTAGTGAGTTTATCCATGAACCCAGGCCATCTTTTTCTGGAGAAGGTTCCCCTGCACCCTAGTGGCAGGAGTGTGCAGTTAGAACTTGTCAGATCAAAGACTGCTGGAACGGGGCACAGTTTTTAGCTTTTTACTGGTTAATTGGTTAATTTGTTTAAATCGGTTTGCTCACTTGCTACTGTTATATTAAAAAAAATACACTTTATGCATCGCCACTTAGCTAGGGTTAAAATATTCCCGGTGCCATAAAGTCTGCTTTTCAACTTTTCCCTTAGAACTAGGCAGTTTTTTTTAGTTTTAGCACTCAAATTTGTTTCTTTGAGCTTAGTACTTGTTCAGAACTCATTGTAAGCACTAAATAAGCTACAAATTACTAGAGCACTCAACTTTCCTCACTTGTCAAGAGGAAAACATTTTTTAGTACTTAATAAATAAGCACCTATCCAGGCATGTCTATAGGTCAGCTCCTGGTGTTTTTTTCCTGTCTAGCTGATGAATCTGGGCATCTTGGGGCAATGCAGCAATTGCCTCATGTACACAGACAAGCCTCTCCTCCTACCACCCAACACTACAACCTGTGAGAGATGCACTTACACAGCCAAACGTAGTCCCTCAAAACCTACACCACCAAAACACACATATAGAAACACAAAACACATGCCTACATTCACAGAGGCTCTCAATAAAAATCTACCCAAGCAACAGAGGCCTCCAAAGCAGAAACACAAGCAACCTCCACCCCCCAACACAACCCAAATGACACATAGCCCACAAACTCAGTGTCCCACCCAACCACAGCCCATGAGGCATAACAACGTATGCAACACTCTAGTCATAGGTGGCTTTATAGTCAGTCACACTGATGTTCCACTCATGAGGCTAAGCAAGGAGAAAGTTACTGTCAGCAGCCTGACGGGTGCCAGGATCCACCACATAATGCATACAATCAGGTCACTCCACAACAAGTACAAATATGACTCTGTCATTGTCCATGTTGGTGTGAATGACCTGAGACGTACCTCTCTGGACTATATGAAAAGAGACATGGAGGAGCTCTCCAATCTTGTAGCCCAGGCAGGTATGACCCAATGACCCAAGCCCTGAGTAGCATCCTGCCATTATCCAGAATGATACCACAGTACAAGGACAAAATGATTGACTTCAAAAATTGTCTAAGCTTGGAGGCGTGGCCAAGGATGAACACAGGATAGCAGCAGATTTCTTCAGCTCCACCAATTTCATTACATTGACAGGAATTAATTACTTAAAAAATTAATTCTTGAAGTAATTTTCTTTCTAAATATGTTTGTTTTATATAGTTCTTGAACTATATCTAAAAAAGAAAGGAAATCTTAATAATATTCCTGTCAGAAATTACTTTGGAAATTTTCCTGTCAGTTTATCAGTCTGAAATGAGTTCCAGTAAGACAAATTCTCAAGACTCCAGCATCAAGAAAGAACTTCAGTCTCTGATAATTATAGTCCAGCAACTTACTGCTAAGATGGATAAAATGGATACTAAAATAGACACTTTCATAGAAAAAACTACAAAACAAATAGACTTGTTACATATGGACCTGCAACAACAGAAGATCCAGATGACAGGCATAGAAGAAGCTGTGAATGACATGGAAAATAAAATACAAGAACAGGAAATCAACATTGAGTTTCTGCTGAAACAAAATACACATTTAAAAACAAAGCTGGATGACCTGGAAAATAGATCTAGGCGCAATAACATTAGGATTTTTGGACTGCCAGAAAATATTGAAGGTAACAATATTACTTCTTTTTTAACAACATGGCTCCCTAAAACTTTAGATTTACCAGAAGCATTCTATTTTGGTATCGAAGAGCACATAGATCTATAGCTAATACTAACTCTAACAAAAACTATCCTAGATCAGTTATAGTTAGATTTCTATCATCTTTTGATAAAGAGATTGTTCTTAAATCTGCTTGGGCTAAAGCTCCTGTTAAGTTTAATGAGACAACTGTGCTTTTACAATGACTATTCTTCCATGGTAATTGCTAAAAGAAAAGTTTTTCTGCCACTAATAAGGGAGCTTAAAAAAGCACAGTTTAAAACATAACTTATGTTTCCTGCCAAGCTTAAAATCTTCCTTCCTGATGGTCCTAAGGTCTTCGATGACTTAGACTCTGCTTTACTTTTTGTCAAAGAAAAAAGGATTTTGGATAAAATAGAAGAAATGGAATGGGCTAGTTCTTCATTAAAGAGATTGGCAACTGAAGCTTCCTGGAAGACTTCAGAGAAGAAGAAGAGACTAAAAAACAAATGATTTGTTATATGTTTTTTTTTCTCTCTCATCATTTTAGTTCATTATTAATCTTTTTGAATATAGTTCCTGCATTTCCAGAAAGCCACACATATTTTGGAAAAGATTTAATCAAAGTTATTCTCTATGTGCAAAGAAATGTTTTGTTTCATAACCAGTCAAAATGCCTGAGGATTTAATGGCAGGCTGTGACTCGATTTGTTTTTCTTTCTGAAAAAAGTAAGGTTAGTAATTTGATACATTTTTTTATCTTTACCTTTTTTTTCCTTCTTCTTTTATTATTTTCTTTGTTTAAACAATGACATTCTATTTAGATTATGTAGTGGGTAAAGGGTGGGGGAGGGCAGGGTGAGAACAGTAATGAAAATATCATTAATAGAATAATAACATATTTATTTCTTGTAAAAGTTTATAAGTTCTTCAAATGCTATTTCTAATTATACTTTCTTGATTATACTGCTTATGCTTGTTTGTAAATAATCTGTCATGCTTTAACTAATAATAATCAGAACTAAATAAGAGTAAATAATATGTTTTATTTTTAACTCTATTAATATAAACAGTAAGTAACATTCCATTGTATATACTTCTTACAGCTTTCTCTTACATTTTTTATTTCTGCCTCACTCCCTTTTATTTTCTACTCTCTTTTCTTTTCTTTATTAATATATAGAAATGCTTTAGACTGTGTGGGCACAGTGAATAATAGGATTTGTATGAAAATTGAGTTGGGAGAAGAATGCTGAGTTTTATTGCTTGTTGGTAATTTTGAGTTTAATTTCACTTGCATAGAGGCTGTGATGATCTGTGGAATACATTGTGGAGGTTCTGTCATGTTTAGATGCATTTACACTGCTAAATGAATGTTTGTCACTAGTTTTTAATAAGTTTCCGCCAAAATGTTAAGAGAGACAATCTGGGATGTGGGCTGTCTTATGCACAATGTCCTTGAGTTACCTCAGAATCTTCAAATCACAGAATTCTCACAGAGAAACTGAAAGCAGTTAGTATAAACATTGACAAGGTTATCACACTGACACACCACAGATTCAGGAAAAATACTCTGTTCATAAAATATGTCAGTTATAATGAGTTTAAATGATGTAGTTTCTTGTAGTAAGTAAATGTCTTATTTTAGAAGGCATAAAAATGAAACATTTATTTAAATGTTTTTGAAAATCTACTTAACAGCAGCATAATAATCTGTGTTAAAAATTTGTGTTCCAAACATATACTTTACTATAACTCATTTAATTCATCTGATTGACAAACATAAATAATCTTATAACTCTATTCTGGAAGAAATGTCATGTGATATATTTTAAAGCAGTAGGTTAGCATGATTGTAAAATCTGGTTACCAATATGTGTTTGCTGTGCATTATTTTGTATAAAGCAGACAGATTTATTCTAGGGACAGCAAGTAGGATAGTGCTCTACTAACACACAACTCAGTGAGATCATATATATATATATATATATGTGTGTGTGTGTGTGTGTGTGTGTGTGTGTGTGTGTGTGTGTGTGTGTGTGTGTGTGTGTATGTGTGTGTGTGTGTGTGAGTGTGATGGCTTTTTTTCTGAGAATCTGCATAACTATCCAATATGATTTATAATAATTTCTATGAATACAATATTTTACTCTATTGACAAAATGAATGTTTGCCACAAGTTTTAATAAGTTTCCCGCCAAAATGTTAAGGGAGACAATCTGAGATGTGGGCTGTCTCATGCATAGTGTCCATGAGTTTCCTCAGAAGCTTCACTCACAGAATTTTCACAGAGAAACTGAAAGCAGTTAGTATAAACATTGACAAGGTTATCACACTGACACACCACAGATTCAGGAAAAATACTCTATTCATAAAATATGTCAGTTATGATGAGTTTGGATGATGTAGTTTCTTGTAGCAAGTAAATATCTTATTTTAGAAGGCAAAGAAAATGAAACATTTATTTAAATGTTTTTTGAAAATCTACTTAACAGTAGCATAATAATCTGTGTTAAAACTTGTGTCCCAAACATATACTTTACTATAACTCATTTAATTCATCTGATTGGCAAGCATAAATAATCTTATAACTCTATTCTGGAAGAAATGTCATGTGATATATTTTAAAGCAGTAGGTTAGCATGATTGTAAAATCTGGTTACTAATATGTGTTTGCTGTGCATTATTTTGTATAAAGCAGACAGATTTATTCTAGGGACAGCAAGTAGGATAGTGCTCTACTAACACACAACTCAGTGAGATCAAATATATATATATATGTGTATGTGTGTGTGTGTGTGTGTGTGTGTGTGTGTGTGTGTGTGTGTGTGTGTGTGTGTGTGTGTGTGTGTGTGTGTGTGTGTATGTGTGTGTGTGTATATGTGTGTGTGTATATGTATGTGTGTGTGTCTGTGTTTATGTGTGTGATGGCTTTTTTTTTTAGGTAATAACGCAGGTGTTTCTGAGAATCTGCATAACTATGCAATATGATTTATAATAATTTTTATGAATACAATATTTTACTCTATTGACAATAATGAGTTTAAGTAAATGCTCATATACAAACAATTCAAGATTTTTTGGAAGCTGTTGATAGAATTCACATGACAGAAAATAGATGCATCTTAATGCATGTAATGTCTGAATCATATTAGCCAAAGTTTTTGATTTAAATGAATGTTAGAACATAATTTTCTCTCCTCTTGATTTCTAACATTAAGATTATTTGAATGCTATTAGAATACAAGTGTTATATATTACATAGATCTATATAATAGTATGAACAGTTTTAAAAAAAAAAAAAAGTTTATTTTAGTTTATATGATGCTGTTTTACCAAATGTGTAGTTTTGTCTTGATAGATAATTGAATTGAAAACTGTTAACCTCAGTTAAATATAACTAGTATTAAATTGATAAGGTGGTAGCTGAGGTACTGCTGCTTAGGGTAGGGGTTAACTTGAGTAGTAAATACTGCTCTAAGTTGGAGTTTTCAACTCCAGGCGGGATGCAAGGTTTAATCCTTACATTATTTTCACTTGTTCATTGTTATATGTATATAGTCTTGACATCCACAATATATTTTGTACACTCATTGTCACTACAAACAAAATTGAATCCTATACAAAATCCCATAAGAGATTTAAGAAATACAGCTATATTTAAAGGTACACCTAAAAGAGGAGATGTAACATTATTTATCTTGTTATTTGTTATTTTGATCATAAGATTCTTGAGTTTTAAAAATGCCAAATGACATCTTTAAAAGGAATTTCTTTAAACATTAATGGATTGAATAATCCGTGTAAAAGGGCAAGCCTAATAAGATACATTAATCTACACAAGGCCAATCTAGTCTTCCTGCAAGAAACCCATCTCTTGAAAAAAGATATTGATAAACTAGCCACTAATAAGTATACAGTATTGGTTAGTTCAGAGCACACTCAGAAAAAAAGAGGAGTGGCTATTTTATGGAATAAAAGTATGCCCATTCCTAAAACCATTAAGTCTTATCAGGATGACAAAGGAATGTTTTGTATGGTTACAATACAAATTAATGGGAAGACTTACACTTTAATTAATGTATATTGGATACCTGGAATTGGTATTAATACAGTGAAACATCATATTGATAAGATCATATCATTCTCTGTAGGGGATATTATTTTAGCTGGTGATTTTAATTGTATACTACATGAAAGTGATACTACCACTATAAATAAAAGAAGAATTACATCTAATGCAAAACATTTAAATGATTTTGCTAATTCTTATCATTTGAATGATATTAATAATCAGATAGAGTCAAAATCATTACCATACACCTTTTTTCTAACAGATACAAAACTTATTCAAAAATAGATAGGGTCTTTATTTCTAACCAGATGGTAACAGATTTAATTAATTCCAAAATCATTTCATGTCCTATATCTGATCATAACTCAATTGTTTTTGAATTCATGATAAAAATACTCATAATGTTCAGATCAAAAGGATACCAGCATACTTAACTCAGCTAAAAGACTATAAAGAATATATACTTTCAGAAGTACAACATTTTCTAGACATAAATAATACTCCTGAAGTCTCCATTGTCTATGTTTGGGATGCCTTAAAATCATATCTATATGGACAAAGTATCTGATGGTATAATAACAAAAGGAAATCTTGGGATAAGGAATTGTTAGATATTCAAAGTAAACTAGACTCTTATAAACATAATAATAAAGAAAATATTATGGACAAGAAAGTTATTGAAGAAATAAACAAACTAAATGAGAAATACAAAGAAATTTTGACTCATAAAGTTAAAATAACTTTAGAGAAATACAAGTTTTGTCTTATTCAATAAGCCCCAAATACTTACATAGACTTAAAAATAAAACAAAAGATTGAATAAACAAAACCATATCAAAGAAATCTTTTCTCTAAGGAAAAGAAGAATGTTTCTAGTATACCAGAAATACTGGATGAATTTAGAAATCACTTTCACAAGATTAACCATAACAACATTAACATGGAACCTAAAGATAAAATAAAGGAGTTTATAACCACAAACATGAATAAAAAGCTTAATAAACAACAGATTAAACTATTGGACAAGAGTATTTCATATACAGAAGTTATTACACAAATAAATAAGCTTAAATCAAACAAAGCACCGGGTAATGATGGTATTATACCAGAGATATATAAAATCCTTTCTAAAACTACATATTCATTAATACATAAGGTTTTTATTCTGGCCCAAACTGAGTTAATAACCCCCCCATCTTGGCAATATACATTTATTTCACCAATTTTAAAACCTAATAAAGATCCAACTAGATGTTCTTCATATCGACCCATCTCATTACTTAATTTTGATTATAAAATGTTTATGAGTATTTTTGCTGATAGATTGAAGACAATTATCCCCGGCATTATAGACATAGATCAGACGGGCTTCATTGTAAATAGAAATACTTTTGATAATATAAGAAGAACTTTAACATTAATTGATTTTGCAAATAGGAAAAGAAAGATTTAACACTTATTAGTCTTGATATAGGTTCAGCATTTGATTCAGTAAGTTGGGACTATCTGTTTACCTTACTGAAATGCACAAATTTCTCTGATGCATTTGTAAATTTAATTGAGCATTTATACAAAGGAACGCTGGCTTATATTAAGGTAGGAACATATGTTTCACAAAGAATACCCATTCTTAAAGGTACAAAGCAAGGATGTCCACTTTCTCCACTATTATTCAGTTTAGTAATGGAGCCTTGGGCTAATTTGATTAGAAACAGTACTGACATAGAGGGTTTTGAAATAGAAGAAAATACAACATCAAAAATTCAACTTTTGCAGATGATGTTCTAATTACATCAGCAGGATCTAATTCTTCTATGCAGTCTTTATTTGATAAAATGATGAATTTTAAAAGTATTTCTGGTTTAATATTCAATGAAGAAAAACTAAAATACTACCTATATATACACGAAAAAATACTCTCATTAGTGATTTTACTAAATATGTACCCAACTCAGGTCAGATAACTTATTTAGGTATAATACTATCTAAAGATATTAAATCTATTATATATAATAACTATAATACCTGTTTTCTTAATATACAAAATCTTTTTAATACCTGGAATAATATGTTTTTTACTATGGAGGAGAGACTTACAATTATTAAAATGATAATATTCCCCAAGATTTTATACTTAATACAATCAATAATACTTTCACCTACAAAATAACTATCAAGAAACTGAATACACTAATGTTAAATTTCTTATGGGCACCTAATAGACCTAGGATTGCATTAAAGAAACATACTAATAGCTGGTCTCAAGGGAGTATTTCTTTTCCAGACTTTAATTTATATATTATCTCTTCTATTATAAAAGTTATTACTTTATTAATAGATCGGTCATGTGTCGCAAAATGGAAAGATTATTGGGAGCTAATTAGTATGCACTTCATGAAAATCTCCTTAACACATAAAAATATGATTATAAATAACTCCATGTTGTGGTTGCTAAAGGAATTTTGTACTTCACCTATTACACCTAAACATATGGTCTGTTACCCATTAAATATTATTATTAGTTATCGTAACTTTATATTCATGCACCCTAAGTATAGGGAATGGAATCTTATTGTATTCCTATAATTTATACTCAGGGTATGCTTATGTCATCTACTTCTGAAGGAGCTCATTTAGCTATAGATAATAATCTAAAGTACTGGTATCAGCTGATATCTGATAATAAAGTTAAAAATCTAGATTTCTTAAAACAAGAATTTGATCTAAGAGAAACTTGCTGGTTAGAGGTTCAGATCTTTAGACAACATCTCATTGATAGAATAGATCTAATGTCTATAACAGTTAAAGAATCTATTCCAAAACTGATTGATTACTTGATAATAAATTTACAGCATAAAGTTTCTGATAAAGGTAAACTTTCATATATACATAAAATTATCAGACAAGAAACTTTTTACAATGTAGATTCATACTGGAATTATTTCACCTTTATTAATGGGGACCCACCAACTCAACAAGATAAACAATATATATTGGAATCTGCTTATAGAACTACATCTTCCATTGTCTGGAGACTTTATACATGGAAATTTTTACATAGATCTTTTTATACACCTTTGATGATGAATAAAATTAATAATAAAGATAATCTATGTAAGAGATGTAATGTAGAAATTAATGCTGATTGGACTCATATGTTTTATGACTGTATGAAGTTGAAAGAATACTGGAAGTCAATTAATGAATTTTTGCAGGCTCTTTTTACAGATAATTTCATTATTTCTAAGTCTCTTATATTATTCAACACACCTGTACCTCAATGTGTTAAAAAGATTAAGCTTCCCTTGTTATGGTCTATCCTAGCAGTGGCTAGGAAAATAATAACTAGAAATTGAATTTCAGATACACCTCCTTCGTTCAATGAATTTAAAAATGTTATGAATATAATGTGTCATATGGAAATAAGCACAATTAGAATGAGAACAACTAGAAAAACATCACATTTTATTGTATGGGATAATTTACAAAATTTGTTAAAAAATTCTAATTTCAATAGCACAGTATTTTAGTTTAATTAATTGATCTGATTGTAGTGGATGTCTTTGTAAATACTTTAGTTGTTTTGTTGAATATTATAATAATACCTATTTTTAATTATTTGTTTAAAATTGTTATGATATTTCTCTTATATGTTAAAACAATAAATTTGTTTAAAAAAAAATGTGAAACAAGCAGATAAACCCATGGGACAGTTGCTATCAATAAAATTACTTGCATATTTAAAAAAAAAAAAAAAAAAAAAATTTGTCTAAGCTTCTGGTGTTATTCTAAGGGGATCCAGTATCTGTCTGCCTGGGATGACATGATTGACAAACTACGATTCTTTGCCAGAGATGGCCTGCACCTGTCGCCCTTCAGATTCTGGATACTGGTTAAGGCTCTTGCCATCCCTATAGTGACTTTTTTAGGCAAGGTTCAAATGACAAATTCACCACCGTAACAGCTAGAAGCAAGCAAAGTCTGAGGGTAATGCTACTCAATGCTAGAAGTCTAAACCTCAAAATGCACTCACTTGAGGCACTCCTTATAATGGAGAACATCAACATCTGTGCAGTGACAGAGACCTGGTTCAAGGCTCCTGAGAGGACCCCTGCATTATCAGGCTATAATTCATACCATACCTTTCGGCTACCTAACCTGGACCAAAACACTAAAGGTGGAGGCGTGTCCATATTCATTAAGGAAATCCACACCTCCAGGCTAGTTGCTCAGCATAATGCATCCGAGAGTATCCAAGTGCAACTAACTCTGGGCAAGACTGCAATCCAAATTGTAGCTTGCTACAGATCCCTCACCATGCCCCAAAATTCCCACTCCTCATTTCTTGATACACTGGAAAATATTAGGGTACAACCTAACACCCTAATAATAGGTGATTCCAACTACCCCACCATTAACTGGGAAAACTACTAATGTACCAACTCTTTTGCTCAACATTTTCTGGAATTCATAAATTCCAATGCCTTGGATCAGCTTATCCACACCCCCACCAGGGGCAGCAATATCCTAGACCTGGTCATTACCAACATGGGCGACCAGTGTTCCATATTAGAGGTCAATTCCTCGTTGGTCAGATCCGACCACAAGCTAATCCCCCTAGACATCCACGTCCCACCCCCACCCCACATTAGGGAAATCACAGTAAGAAATATCTACAAAGCTGACTTCATGCTTCTTAAGACAGAAGTGGCAAACTTCATGACACCCATGCAGATGGAATAGATGTACAACTGCTGAATCCTACACTAATGCACTTTACAAGCACTTACACATGTGCAATGATCGTGCTATCCCTAACCAATCCAAGATGCTATCCTCCAAAAAAAGGAAGCCAATCGGGGGGACCCTGCCATAAACAAACTCTACAACAGAAGAAAGAAACTGCTGCAAAAAGAGTAAAATCCCATGATTGATGGAACTCCCTGGTCAGCCTCAGTAAGAAGCTGAGATCCCTCATAAAATCCTCCAAAGCTAGTTACAAAAACAAAATCACCACTTTTTCTAAAGAAAACCACAAACCATTCTATAGCTATGTCAAGAATCGCAATGGCAACACTCAGATCTGCTCTGAGGTACAGCACAATGGCGCTAAATATATAGAACCAACTGATATTGCCAACATCCTGGCAGATAGGTTTAGTGCTAACTTTCCCCCTGTCTCACCCTCTAAAGGACCCATCTCTATACCAGAAGAATGCAAAGTTCCTGTAATCACGACTGCACAGGTAAAAACCACACTCTCCAAAACCAAGAACACAGCATCCATGGGACCTGACAACATCCCAGGCTGCGTTCTGCATGAACTACAGAATGAACTGGCACCCCACCTAAGGACTATGTTCAATCATAGCCTCACCTCAGGCTTTGTGCCCACTGAATGGCACACAGAGATGGTTAGCCCACTCCATAAAGGGGGATTCACCAAGGACACTGGCAACTACCACCCCGTTAGCCTGACAAGCCTGGTCTGCAAGGCCATGGAACATATCATTATGGAACTTATAAACAAAGACATTAGTAATCTCCAAACTCTGGACCCCACCTAGTTCGGGTTTGTAAAAGACAGATCACATCTCCTAAACCTGATAGACTTCTTTGAAGCAGTCACCAAAGCTGTAGATGAGGGTAAGGTGGTTTACACAGCATATCTAGATCTTTCCAAGGCTTTCAACGCCATCCCCCACTCTGGAATTATAGATAAACTCACTAAACTAGGTATAAATTCTTATGCCACAAGATGGGTTGCCAACTGGCTCGCTGACAGATCCCACACTGTGAAAGTAGCAGACTCCAAATCTGACTTCAGACCAGTGACAAGTGGAGTAACACAGGGTTCAATCCTGGGTCCTCTCCTGTTTGGTATCTACTTCTCTAAAGGACAGACTAACACAAAAGGTCTTTGGTTAATGAAATTTGCAGATTACTGCAAACTAGGGGCCTTAATTGAAACTCCTAACGATGTGGACAACCTACAGAAGGGCCTCACTGAGACAGATGCCTGGTGTCAAAGCCATGGCCTCAAGCTCAATGCCAAAAAGTGCATTGTCATCCCTTTTGGTAAAAACTCTGTACCCATGAACTATCACATAGGCGATAGTCTGCTTAACACTGAAAGTGTGATAAGAGACCTTGGGACACAGGTGGAAAGTAGTCTCTCCTTTGATAATCACATCACCACAGTGGTCAGGAAATCCTTCTACATGGCACACCTCATCACAAAAGGTTTCAAATCCAGGAAAAAAGAGGTAATTGTTCCCCTCTTCTCATCACTTATTAGACCCATTATAGAGTACAATGCCCCTTTTGGTATGTCACTCACAAGACATCTACAACAGCTGGAAAGGTCACAGAAATACCTCACAAAGAGGATTACTGGCCTCAAACAGATGCCCTATGCAGACCATCTCAAAAACTCCAGCTTTACTTCGTCACATATCGCCTACTCAGAGGTAATCTCTGCCTGACATACAA